>NC_056733.1:142682211-142802211 GCF_019279795.1 Protopterus annectens | reverse complement strand
GCACCTACAGGACTGCATGGATCAGGCAATCCCAAACAAAACTAAGACTCTTTGTACCAAAGGCAAGCATCCAGTCTGGTGGACCCCAGCCATAAACAAGCTCTACAACAAAAGGAGGAAGCTACTACAAGATAGAGCAAAATTGAAAGGTAAGACACCCTTGATCATTATAAGTAAAAACTAAGAGCTATAAAATCATCCAAGGCAAATTTTGAGAGAAAATCCAAGGATTCAAAAGACAATCATAAGGCCTTCTTTAGCTATGTTAGAAACCTAGGAGGAAACTCCCAGATATGCTCAGAATTAGTTCAAAATGATGTGAAGATTACTGAACCTACACACATTGCCAACATACTGGCTGACAGGTTCAGTAAAAGGAGAGATATCTATACCAGAGGATTGTCATCTCCAACGCCCAGGTGAGAACTGCTCTCTCCAAAGCAAAACACAGCATCCATGGGACCGGATGGTGTCCCTGTGCTCCATGAACTCAATGAGGAATTAAACCCTGTTTAATCTTAGCCTCACCTCAGGATTGCCTCCACCGACGTCCCATTAGCTTGACAAGCCTTATCTGCAAAGCCATGGAGAGGATCATAATGGAACTCATAAATAAAGACATAGGAACTTGCAGACTTTGGATCCAACCCAGTTTGGCTTTGTCAAAGGCAGATCATGCCTTTTAAACTTGGTTGACTTTGAGACAGTCACCAAGGCCATTGATGAGGGAAAGGCAGTCCATACAGCCTACCTTGACCTGGCAAAGGCACTCAGGTATCATCAAAAACCTCATCTCATGATGTAAAACCCATACATCACAAGATGGGTTGCAAACTGGCTAAGTGACAGAACCCACAGGGTCAGAGTTGCTGGAGCCATGTCAGACTCAAAGCCTATCACAAGTGGTGTCCTCAGTCCTGGGTCCACTCTTGTTCGGCATCTACTTTCTGAAGTACAAGCAAACACAGGAGGGTTATGGCTGACAAAGTTTGCAGATGACTGCAAACCACATCTGACACAGATATCCTTCAGAAGGGCCTCACAGAAATGGATAACTGGTGCCAGAGCCATGGCCTAAAGTTAAATGCCAAGAAATGCATAGTCATACCCTTTGGGAAAAACAAGGTTACCCCTAGCTACCATATAGGTGGCAATCCACTGAGCACAGAAGAAGTCATCAGGACCCAGGTTGACAGTAGCTTTCGCTTGACACTCATGTTGCTAAAGTAGTTAGGAAAACCTTCTACATTGCCCACCTGATCATGAAGGGATTCACATCTAGATCAAATGTATCTGACCAGACACCTGCAGGAGCTGGAAAGGCCCCAAAAGTTCCTCACCAAAAGGATAAAGGGTCTCAAAATATGTCTTATGCTGCCCGACTGAAAGAACTCCAGCTCTATTCAGTCTCATACCGCTTGCTCAGAGGTGACCTGTGCCTGACATATAAGGCCATGTCAAACCCTGATTTGATGAATATGTTATTAATAGAACATGCTGGAGGGACAGATTCATCACCCAGAGACTGACCAATGGATGGGATTACTTCAGTGTCACTGCTTGACAGAGGCACAGCAAAATAATAGCCAAATAACTATGGGCTAGGCTTATAAATGCTATGAACCTATGAACCTATGAACCTATAAAGTTTTAATGGCTGGAATTTCCCCTATACTTAGCTGTGAGATATATTGTACCATTATGTCATTAACCATTCTAGCTTTTTAAATGGTTTGTAATGTTATAATTCCCTCTTCTCTTTCCTTGCTCATGACTTTAGTAAATCTATATCCTAGGTCAGGTAGAACTACTTTAAAGATTGTTTCATGTTTCATAAGCCAGTTTTCATATGCTGTATTTTTCAAACCAGGTCTTTAAAATGCCAGTGTTTTTCATACCAATTTCAGATGCCATGTGCATGCCAGATCTTTGTATGCTAGTTCTTTCATATGCAAGTTTTTAATGTGACTGCATCCTACTACCAGAATTCTGATAAACATGTTATATATCAAGTAAGTACATATTTAAGAATGAAGAGACCAGCAGCTTCATCACAGTCTGTCACCAGTAAGAGAGCGTGCAAGTGTTTGAAAAATGGAATTTGACTGGAATGTGAAAGGCAATGACCTGAAAGCATTCTACAGGTACTGCGAAAACAAATTTCTGGTCACCCATGGTGGAAGAAATGATGTCACATAACTTGAGGCAACTGAACATAAGACTGCTATTCTACAAGCAAGATCAAGTCACCTGATGACAAAGTGGGCAAGGAACATAAACCCTGAAGGACCAGAACTTAAGATCACTGCAGCAGAAGTCTCTGAGGTGTTCTATGCTATTAACCATAATATCTCCTATAACAGTTTGGACCATGCAGTAAAATTGGTCAGTCAGTTTTACAGGGACTCAGATGTGGCAAAGAAACTATCTTGTGGAAGGACCAAGGCTGAAGCCATCATTGAAAATGTTCTGGGACCACACTCATTGCAATGGGCCCTACATGACCTGCAGAATCCAGGCACTTCATTTGCCATTTCATCGGATGCTTCTAACAAGGGAAACATAAAATTATTTCCACTTGGTGTGTGGTACTTTTCCAAAGAATAAGGGGTGACAAATGGTCTTTTGGACTTCTATGAAGACCCTGACTAATCTTCTTCAAAGTAGCAAAAATGGCAAACAATTGGATACACAAAAAATGCTGAAACTGCTGGATAACTGACACTTAATTCCAAAGTACAAAAACCTCCAGTAAGCGCTTTCATCTCCCAAGCAATAACAACAAGAGACTTCTTTAGACTGAGGTAACCATAACTAAACACACTTTAAATACCAATTTCTAATAGCATGATCTATCACATGATACACATACAAAAATATAAAATATCACTAACTTAGTATACATATTTAAGAAAATTCATAAAATAACTTGAATTACCTATGCTAACCTTAATATTTTAACGCTTTCCTTTTTAAATACATAATAAATTCTTCTCTATTATTTAACCCAGGGGGAAAACAAGCATTTAATTTAACATTGGCAAAAGTATTCAAGCCAGCCTAACTCTTCTATACATCACAACTACGTATGACATAGAAATCTTGTGATGAAACTTTTCAGTCACTTCTTAGGTTCTGCAACAAGAACCAGAGAATTGAAAGTCTTCTTTGAGTTCAGTAGCAAGGAATTCGAGAATTTTCTAAGCCACACGCCAACAAGGTGGTTGTTAGTCCTGCCAGCTATTGAGAGTAGTAAAAAGTCTCCCTGTGCTCCAGCCATATTTATTCTCCCAGGGTGAAGAGGAGATCCCCACCTCCAGCAGATATGGCAGTACTTTTCAGATAATGAGCATGGGGAGAATATATTTCCTACCCTGCCCCGGTACTATTGGTACTTTCTCCATGGCATTCTCATGTATTTCAATTAGCATATTAGGATATTAGAAAAAGTAGCACTTAATGCCATGGAGACATTTTTAGTGATGGTTTAGCTCAAGAAAAAAATGCAAGCTAGAGATGAAGTTGCCTTCTTTGGTGGAAAACGTAGGGCACTTTTGAACTCATTAGACAACACTTATTTCAACAAGCTGAAAATGACTTCATCCTGCTCTTGGAGACAGCAATTAAGTACTTAGAACAGTGGTTTAATTTTAGTGAAAACAAATACTTATTTATACTGTCTAAGTTATCTTTAACTGAGCCCTTTGCATTCGGTGACATACTCAGTGTGACCACTGCCCTCTGTCTGCAGGACATAGATGAAGACCATCTTTTTCAGGATTTCTTATCAATCAAGTCCTTTTTCCACAAATCATGTACCACAGGCTTATCAACATGAGAAAAGTGGTTGAAGCTTTTCAAAGAAAGGCCCGAGCTGACTGCACTATATCCCGCAATTGCTAGGGTATTATCTATACCAACATCCAATACATTTGCAAAGAGAGCTTATTCTTTGGTTAAAAACAAATGAACCGATGGTTGAAATTGCTGTAGTGTGGAATTGTTAAAAGTTGAGCTAATGAGGAGTATAAATTACAGGATGAAATGCAATGACTTTTATTCAACTATTGCATCAAACAGGCACTTCTTCATGACATCAAATACAATTCAAAGTACGCATTTAAAAAGAAGTGATTTTATTTTAGAGCGCTTCTATGTGTGGAATACATATAATTTTTACTTTTCTTGTTTAGAATAGTTATAGTTAGTGTAATAAGTAGAATTTAGTTGTTTTTTTTTTTTTTTTTTTGCTTTAATTTACAGTAAACCTACTCTTTATTATATGCATTTAAAAATGTTAGTGTGTTTGTGTGCAGTATGTATTTTTTTAGTATTCTTCTACTTATGGTCAGTGTAATATGTAGAATGTATAGTTTTTTGCTTTTTTAAATAAACATACTTGCTTGTTTGTTTACTCATGTTTACTTACTATTATAGCTACATGAGTAATGTTTGTTTGTGAGGTAATGCTTCACTTTTACTGTTATAGCTGCATAATTTAAAACTTCACACTGTACTCATAATTACAACTCTTTCACCACTCCTGTGGTGATATCATGGTAAAGGGTGTGGCCAGTGTCATACTGGCCACATCCCATGTCCCACTTTGGCCCACTTAAAAGATGGCAGCCATAAACAATGACATGTGCCAGCTCTATGCCCTGGCATACTGGGCAAGTCTGAGCTATGCATAGCAGAAATCAAGTTTGGGGTGGATGGCCCCACGTGTGAGAAGAGAACTGCCACTGCCAGGAGTTGCACTGCTAGTTTCATAACCCTGACTAGATGTCAGAGTACTACCTGAAGATGAGTGGTGTCTGCTGGATGAGTTGTCATCATGACAATGCGCATGGCCACAACCATATAGACCACCTTACCTAGGTACAGGCACATCCATGACCTTTATCTTGATTTCTCTTTTAGCATGCTTTGCTAATAACCTGTTCTCCTTATTTTTATTTTTTATTAATTTTATTTATTTTGCATTTGTTGACCGGGATAGTCTGACTGGATACACGTCCATTTTCACCAGAAACCCAGGGAGAAAAGCTCCAAGGTACATACAATAATATTATATAATTCTTGTTAAACAAAGTTTACAGGTTCTGTTCAGATATGCAAGTAATGCAATCACTCAAAGATTAAGATTACAAAAGGTTAAAAGACCTAAAAAAGCCACACAGTTAAGTTACAAATTAATAATATTAGAACACAAACATAGAAAGAAGGCTAATCAGGCTTGGAACAAGGACATAGCCAGTGCGATTTAAAATCTTGCTTGAGACTTTTCTTGAATTGACTTAGGGTGGGTTCTAGAGTAATGTCAGCAGGAAGTGAGTTCCAGGTTTTACCAACATAGTTGGCAAAAAGAGAGTCACTGGCAGAATTGTTGCTTTTGACAGGTTGAACTAGCAATCTGTTAGAGGAGCGAAGTGGTCTGAGGTTGTTGCTATAGGGGTTGATAATGTTCTTAAGTGCAGGTGTGCTTTCTGGCTGGTTAAGTACTTTGTGTGCCACTAAAAGCTAGTTATGCAGAAATAGGCTTGGCAGTTTTAACCACCCAAGATAGTTTAGGGTTTTTACAGTCATGTGTCCTGTATGGCATGCCAGTGGCAAATCTGGCAATGTGATTATAACAGCTAGAGAGTTTATGAAGTTCAGTTTTGCTTAAGTTGGTGAATAAAGAGGAAGCATAAAGAAGAGCTGCGAGTAGATGAGAATGTGCAATGGCAATTTAACAGGTGGAGTTAGGAAAGGTTTCATCTTATAGAGTGAGCCAAGTTTTTTATTGATGGTTTTGATAGTTAGATTGACATGCATATCGAATTATTGTCTACAATAAGGTAGGTGTCTTGGGAGATTATGGTATCATTTTTAGATTTTATGGAGAAGGATGATAGAGAGGACCTGCAAGTAGGGGAAACGAGTATCAGATTTGTTTTGTTGGGATTTAAGATCAGGTGACAATCAGATAGCCAATTTTCAACTGTATTAAAAGTGTTCTGGGATAATGTCTGTAGGGTTTACCATCAGAAGGTCGAACCTGACCCCATTGAATGATGGGATCATCGACCCACTTCTGTGAAACCAACAATGTTGAATTCTGACATTGTTAAAATATGACTCACCATAAACCTCGGAACGGGCTTTAACAAGGGTCGAGATGGGTCAAGATTCATACTTCGACAATGTCGGGTTCGACATTGTCACCGTTTAGCCTCCAAACTTCGATTGAAGTGGGTTCGACTGAACCCACTTCAACCTTCTGATTGTCATCTGTCTGTATCTCAGACTGTGAGGTAGCAGAGCAAATCAAAGTGGAGTCATCTGCATATTGAATGCAGTTTGCATCTGGGATGACAGTGTAGAGGTCATTGATAAATATGGAAAACAAAAGAGGCCCTAGTATAGAACCCTGGGGAACTCCCAAGGTGTTGGGTAGGAGGTTAGATAGTTTGTTTTGCCATAGGATGGCCTGTTGTCTACTGCTCAGATAGGATTGGAACCACTGGAAAGCTTGAGTATCTAAGCACATTGTCTTTAGAGTGTAAATTAGTAATTGGTGATCAACCATATTGATAGCTTTGGAGAGATCCAAAAAGAGGGCAAAGGATAATTTGCTATTATTACGGTTATTGTTTATGGCATTAGAGAAGACAAGGAGGGCTGTGGGTGGTACTATGATGTGGCCTGAATCCATGCTGAGAGCTGGCCAGTAGATTGTTCTGAATCAGATAGTTGAGCAGTTGACTATGGATGCATTTTTCCATAATTTAACCAGTGGTGACAGTATAGGTATGGATCGGAAATTAGACAGTTCAGTGGAGCTGCCTCATTTATGGAGTGGTATGACATGGGATATTTTCCAGATGGAGGGGATGGAAGCTTCTGCTATGGTTCGGTTGATTAGAATGGAGATGGGGTATGCTATGGCATCTGCAGCTTTTTGCAGATACTCAGCAGGGAGAAGATCAGCTGATAGGGTAGTTGGTTTTAGTTTTTTGATTAGACCTCGAATGAATGATGTAGCAACTGGCTGAAAGCTAAAAGAGAGTTGGGTACTGGGAGTAGTGATCTTTAAGTTGGGACGGCTTAGGGGTAGCTGACTAGTGAGGGACTGAATAGTCTTAGTGAAGAAACTATTAATGGTGTTTGTAACATCCTCTGGTAGTTTATCAATAGAGGCTGCAGGGGTTGGAGTGGTGGTTTGCCCTGGGTGCAGCAGTTTATTTATACCTGCCCAAAACTTTTGAAGGTTAGTTTGATTTTTCTGCTGTAGTTGACAATGGCAGTTTTTTTTTATCTAGCAAAATGGATTTTTTAGTCTCATTCCTTAGCTGCCAATATCTGCTTTGATCTAGAGGGCCCTTTGTGGTACGCCATATGGCCCATGCTTTGTTTCTGAGTGTGATTTTTGATTTGGTATCTTTAGAAAGCCATGGGCCAAATTTTGTTTTAATTTGAATGGAGCAAGCAGGAGCATAAGAATGAAGGGTAGCTAGGAATTTGTTATTAAAGTGAGCAACAGCTTCATCCAGGGGCAAATATTTTAGGACTGACCAATTGCATGATGTGAGGTCTTCTTGGAATTTTATAGGGTTAAAGTTCTTATTGTTTCTCACTGTTTTTATGGTGGGCTGATAGAGGTTAATGGCTTTGTGTTTGATTATATAGGTATGAAGGTGGTCACTTAGGTCATCAGGGAGGGTCCCTGATATGTACTGTTGGGGATGACTGTTGATGAGTATCTAGCCTAGTATATTTTCTTTATGATAAAGGTTTCCCTATCCTGGTGGGGGAGGATATAATCTGTGTAAACCCATATAGGTTTACATGAGTGGTTGGAGATTCTGAGAAGCAGGTGTGCCAGTCTATGTTAAAATCCCCAAGTACCATAGTTTCTTGAGGGTAGGTACTAGATAACCAGTGGAGTATATTTTCTAGGGTAGTTGCGTTATTTCCTGGGGGAATGTACATGCAGAAAATAGTTATACATTTGTTTTTATTAATTTGCAAATTGGTAGAAAGAATTTTTGCATTATTAACTTGGGGTGGTTGTAGGGGGGCCATAGTTATATTTAGTGTGTAGTTATAGAGTACAACTACCCTGCCTCACTTCCTGGAACTGTGATCTAGCCTAAGTATGTCATATCCAGCTGGTTGTACTTCATTGTCCCAAGTTGAGGGTTTTAGCCAGGTTTCGTTCAGACATGGTACATCAGGAGAGTGAACAGCTAAGAGAGCGTGCAGGTCATGCACCTTATTATTTATACTTCTAATGTTTAGGTGACAGGCTAGGAGGGAGTTGGGGGGGGTCTATTTATTGATGGAGGTTTGGTAGGACTACTAATACAGGATGTAGATTTATCAAAAGTAGATGGTCCAGGGTTTGGGTGGATGTCCCCATCCATTGTGAGGTTGTAGTGTAAGCTTATTCTAAGCTTCATAAATGTATTTATTAGCTTTTGATAGTGTCTGGATTTGGCGCTCATGTATCTGGAAGTAGTGAGTTGAAAGCAGCGGCAGCTGATGACTTCAAATTAAAGGAGGGCTGCAGAAGACAGCTGAATGGGTGGGGCCAATGGGAATGGGGTGTGGCCAACTAGAAAGGGGTGGGGCTATGCTCAAAACCATAACAACTGGAACTTTAATTAAATACGCTGCCCTGGGTGCCAAACCATCATTACGAGAGTCCAATCAAGACAAAATGAAGTGTAGAAGAAAACAAATATTTCAATGCATTGGCTACATGACAGTTTACTTAATATCTAGATGGAAACACAAAGGTTGTGAGGCATGAAAAAATAAATTACTTTTTAAATACATTACTGGAATGTATTTAAAAAGCAATTTATTTTTTCATGCCTCACAACTTTTGTATTTACATTACTGGAATACTGAGGTGGTGGTGCTGCGGTAGCGTTGTCGCCTCAGAGTAAGATGTCCTGTTCGATTCTCAGCTAAAGCGTCTTCTGTGTGGAGACATGCATGAATGGGCATACCTTCGTTGAAGGTTATGTGTCAGAGCTGGCAATTCGGTACGTAAAAATCTACTGCCAATCATTAGCGGACCGGAGTTCCGCTGTGGCAACCCCTAACCGGGAAAAGCCGAAAGATACAAAAAAAAAATACATTACTGGAATGCCAGTCAAAATCAAGTATTAAAAAAAACAAGCAGCACTCAACTCAAACCACTTCTCCTTGTAGTGCAATTCCAATTATAATTTATATTCAGCTTTATAAAATTACCAAGTAACATGCTGAAAGTAGCAATCTCTGTGATACCCCCCACTTGTAAAAATGTTTCTTTTCCAAAAAGACCTGCTGCCTGACAACAACTATCTACTTGCTTCATGGGGTAGACATGATCAAAGTAAAACATGAACAGCAAACAAGAAACAAGCTCAAGATAAATTGCTTAAAGGATTACTGCACAGGTTATGGACCACACATGATAGATTGGCATTCTGTTTAGTTTACATGTAGAGCCTGCAAAGATGACTGCAAGTCTCCAACAAATGTAATGAGCTTCTTACTGTAATCCTGTCCTTTATTACAAATACTGTCATATGCATTTCAATACCTAAGGCTTATATGTTATCTAGTTATGTAAATATTCTCTGCATGGCAACAACAAAAAAAAACTTTCAATGTTGGCAGTTCTTTAACAGTATGCTTATTAAAGCTTACTTGCATTTTACAATCTCCAACAAGCTTACCTGATGGTCATTAAAGCATTGCTACTTAAACACAGAGCAATAAGGCACTGCGACAGCATACATTTTCTGAAGAAGCATAAATCAACGGTATAAAAATATGACAGAAAACTAGAACATTCTGCAAAATCAAGGACAGATGAAAAGCCACTGCCGTACTTGTGTCTACCTTGGATGGGGGAATACTCTGCACACTTACACTGCATAACTGCTCCTTGCCTTGCTTGGATACATCCAGAGTCACTACATGGGGGAGTGGGGTGCAACGAGTATGTCACAATTTGAAATGTCTCTGGCTGACGGTGATGGCTCTGACACTCATACCTCTCAACCTCAGAGCAAGAAATCTGGACAAAGCCATACATAGAAGTGGGACACAGGCCCAAAAATAAGGACAATTTTTAAATAGTGCTCTTATAAACTTAGAAAGATAATAGAATAGTAGTAGGTCTTGCATTAGTATGAATTTTCTGAAGGGTATGAAATCTGAAACTCAAATGTCTGCCATTATTTTTCTAACTTCAGTCATTAATGATTTGCCACTAAGTTGCCAGAAAACCACAATTTTATGAAAAATGGACCAAAAATGTGATGCAAAAATATAAAATTGCCACACAATACAGCTGGGAATGTGTCAAAGAAGGGAGACCTTTTTAATATTAGTACTGTTAACTTGAGCAACTGACAAAATTAGAGAATCTACATGCATTTCTGAAGTAAAAGTAATCTATAACTCTGATCATTACAGTTATTTATAATTGTAAACCCTCCACGTTTTCTTCCAAAATTGCTATTTTGCGGAGAGATTATTAGGGGGAAAGCAGCATTTTGAGCCAAAATTGGGGTCAGTTGAGAGGTTTGGATATTCTGAATTCTATAAAGCGATTTGCATGTACCTATCAACCTCTTAATGCAGGAAATCTGGACAAGGCCAAATATATTGGGGGGAACAATACATACAAACAGTACTAAAAATTGCTCTTGTATAAACTTAAGACAGTTGATAGAATAACAGGTCTTGCTTTAGCATGCATTTTTCTGAAGGTCATGATGTCTGAAACTTAATGTCTGTCATTATTTAGTGACTTCATTCCTAAATGATTTGCAAGAAAACCAGAAATTGTATGAGGAACAAACCAAAAATAAGAAGCAAAAATCTATTCATTCTGCAAAAATCTGGACAGTTGAGAGGTATAGTTCAGCCAGGCCTGTCTGAGTTTGCTGCCCTTCCCCACCTCACAAAATCATAGTCGAATGGAGCCATCCCCCTGCAGCCATTCCAATGTCCCATTCCTTGGTTATTTCGCCCCATTTACCATAAACACTGTAATGTGCATACCACTTTCCTTCTGCAATGATTTGGATTTCATTTGAAAGTTTTATTTTACATTTTACAACACAAACACTTAATAGATATCTGCTAAACAAAGCAATGCAGTCTCACAATGAAAATAGACTTAGCATTAAAACTTATCTGCCCTTGAAACTCTCATTCATTGAAGCAGCATTGAAAGCAACATTCAAAGAAAATACATTTTGCCAGTGGCAGATAAAGATTAACTTTGGTCTGTTTTCAAATCATAAGCCCCTTGCACACGAAACATACACATGCTCTTTGATACACCTTCCTGATTATATTAAACTATATTCCTTGTACAATACAGTACAGTTGTTAGAGAGTATTTTAAATGTATTGTTTTGAACATTTTTCCAATAAACAATGAAACAAAATGCATGCACCAACTGCCTAATTTAGAACATTTCCATCATAAAAGTCTACTCAAAATTCTACAGTCCACCAGTAACAGTTCACTAGTATCAGTAAATATGCACAATCTCTGAAGTAGTAAAAGTCATCTAAATAATTAAATTCGAAAACTCCTTCGGTTACCCGAAAATGACAAAAACAGAAAAAAAACGCTACAGCAACCAAGCGGAATACACCAGGAATCAGCCACGAAGACAAATGAACTTTAGTACTTTCTTCCACTTTAATTTTACTTGGACTTCTTCAGAAAAACCAGGATGCCTCCCTACATCCTGGCTTTATACTGTTTAAACAGGAAATGATGTTACGATGTATTAATGACAATGATGTTACATTTTACAGTGAAAAAATCAATTGAAAACATTCATTCATAAATTTATAAAAAATATACACATATATATATATATATATATATATATATATATATTTAATGGTTATAATATAACCATTGTCTCTAAAACACAATTTTGAAATCTATTTGAACTCCTATGTCGAACTATATAATTTGAAACTTATAATAAATTGCATAAAATTATTTTTAAAAAATGCTTGTTGATGATTTAAAAAATTACAATAAAATAGTGTTATTTATTTCTATACATCACAAGACTTCCTATAATTCTTGTTTGAATTGATTTGCACATAAAATATTCTGCATGCTTGTTTAATAATTTAATACTCCCTCGCAACCGAGCGACTGAGTTTATATTCAATGGTGCCCAATAGTACTTAAGCTCCCATAACTATCCACCAAATCTCCCGTGGGAAGTAAATATGACAAACAGTCTGTACTATGAATTGGTGACATAAACACTCCCGTGTGCTGACACTCACTGTAAAATGTAACATCATTGTCATTAATACATCGTAACATCATTTCCTGTTTAAACAGTATAAAGCCAGGATGTAGGGAGGCATCCTGGTTTTTCTGAAGAAGTCCAAGTAAAATTAAAGTGGAAGAAAGTACTAAAGTTCATTTGTCTTCGTGGCTGATTCCTGGTGTATTCCGCTTGGTTGCTGTAGCGTTTTTTTTCTGTTTTCATCTAAATAATTCCCACATTAAAGAAATCGGTAACTAATGAAGAGGTTGCTGCTAGCAAACAATTTGATATTTCATTGTTTCATCTACAAGTAAAGTGCCTGTTGCCCTTGAGGAATAAATTGTCTATGTTGCATTAAAAAAATAAGCTAGTAATATTGCAATAGGGAATGGATTACAACAGGTTCATTGTTACTAGGTATCTTTGCCAAAAAGGACTGCAGCATTCACCCCCCTTTACAAAACAGTACAGTATCAGCAATGCATCTAACTAATGTGGGAGAAGAACCCACAGCCTTCTGCATCAAAAGTACACTACCTGTTGTGCTATTAACAATACAAGCAGACTCAGCATAAGCAGCACTAAACTTTAGTTCCCCTGCTCTCAGCTCTCACCTCCTTGTAAAATCTACTTGACACTCAACTGTATCTCTGAACTTTGCAGCACAAGAAATCTGGAAAAAGCCAACATTCATCGGGGGGGGGGGGGACAAAAGCCCAAAATCCAGGAACTAATTTTAAACATTGCTTGTATAATGTCGGTAAGTTGCTAGAATAGGATGCCATGTTACCACTATACATTTTACTGCCAAGTCTTAAACCCAGGACCCTGTGAAAAACAGTCAGAGAAGCATATCACTATGCCAAAGCAGCTGTTTTGTGAACATAGCTCTGAACCTCTTAGCAAAAGACACCTGGACAAAGCCAGTAATGGGGTAATACAGCCCACAAACATATTCAGTGAATTCAGTTCTCGCCATAGCTCTCGACCTTAGCACAAGAAACCTGGATGAAGCCAATAATGGGGGAATACAGTCAAAAAAATAGGGACAAATTTCAAATATCCAATCTTTTAAACTTAGAAAATTGCTAGAATAAAGAGCTTTGTGTTACCATGTACTTTCTGAAGAATATGAAGTCTGAAATTCAAATGCCTGTTATTTTTATTTAACATGTTAACCAGGAAAGTCTGAATTGGAACAAAAGCCAACTTTTAGCAGAGCAGGGAGAAAGACTCCAGACATATAAACTCCACTCAGAAGGCACCCTAGCCAAGATTCAAACCAGAGAACCTGTAGCTGTCAGACAACAATACTACCAGTGCACCACTGCACTACTGACTTTGCAAGGAAAAACAAACATTCAGAAATCACAGATTTTATGAGGAACAGAACAAATATGAGGCAAAAATATGTTATTATTTACAAATGGTTGCGGGTAGGGAAGTCAGGCCCTTGCCACCTGCACTTAAGGTACAGGATTCAAGCCTAACCTCTCTAGCCACCAGCACACCATACTACGAATGGCAGCTCACTTTCCCCCACACACACCATAATACGAACGGCAGGTCACTTTTCCACACATGCACCATAATACGAATGGCAGCTCACTTTCCCACACACACACACCGGCTAAAGCATAATACGAACGGCAGATCACTTTCCCGGCTACATTACAGTTACACTTACAAAATTACACATTACACTTTCCCTGCTAACCTGAATAAAATTACACTTTCCCTGCTAACCTGAATAAAATTACATATTACACTTTCCCTGCTAACCTGAATAAAATTACACTTACCACTCTGTCCAACGTACAGCTTCCCTCATGGCCGCTTTCCATACACAGCTTACCTTTGGTTTCCAGTTTGGCTGGTGGCTGGTTTGTGTTTCCTGTGATAGGCTGAAGGCTCCAGTCTGCGGGTGATGCAGTCCAGTCTTATCTGTGTGCGGGTGACGACAACCCACAGACTTCTAGGTTTCAGGGCAGAGGTGCCTTTTTCCCTTATCCAGACTGCCTAACAGGCAGTCTGGATAAGGGAGAAAGGCATCTCTGCCCTGCAACCCAGAAGTCTGTGCTGTGAGCATGCTTGGAAGATTTTTTTTTCCTGTTTTGATTTTATGTTTGCCGTTTTTTTTCTTTTCTTGTTACAGGTGGGAGGGCTGCAGTCCTGCAGTCCTATAGCATGAGCCATCCCTGGTTGATAGTATGTACAGGATAAGGAATTGGATATAGGGCAATATATTAGGTGGACTGTCATATTTGTTACTATTGGAGTAGTGGTTTGGAATTTTGTGTAGTGAAATCCTAGGTAATACTGATTTTCATAGAATGTGAAGAGATATGGAATAAGCATAAGGGGTAGTATAGAAAATCATAACATCGTATTGGGTGGTTGTTTTGTAAATGGCACTGACTGTATATCTTAATTGTATTATCACTAGGATATCTTAGGAGGATAAAGAAAAAGGTAATGGGAGGTATGGGGCAGTGGTATTAATAAGGTAGGTGACGTTGATTTGTTCTAATAGGAAACTGTGTGGTTTTCTTGTTATAAATTTAGCACTACTGTGAACGGGTTGGAATAGGGAGCAGGGTGGGACGTGGAGCAAGCCCAAGTGCAATGAGGGTGAGCCGAGCAGGGCTAAACAGTCCAAACACTTCTTACAGCCTGCGAGGGTGATGTAAGCAAAATGGGGAAGTAAAATAGTGATTTAAGTAGCCAAGATATTTTCCTATTTCTTTTAGCGTAAATCTATTGTATTTATTACATCTGAAGTTGGGGATTGTTATAGTTTCTTATGTTTAGCCACCAGTTTTATCTTTTGTTGTGAGCCACTATACACTAGGGTATTGCCAATTTTTAGTAGAGTAGTGTTTTTTTCCTAAGAGATTTCTGGGGACACCTAACAGTGGTACTGACCCAGGAGCTGTTTAATATAACTAGAGTTTAGACAGAAATAATATTAACCTTGGCGGAATTTATTTTTAAGAGTAGAAGAACAGAGCAGTACACTGTCCATTTAGAACCTCATCAGGGTGGTGTCCTTCTGGTGTTGCTGGCCTTTCAGGGAGGGAGCAATATTCAGGGGTTAACACCTGGTAAAGGATATTATAATTAGCACATTGGCTTTCTAAACTAGACATAAACTAACATTTCTAGAGATAGCAATGTATAACTTTAAACTAAATGTAGCTTTACAGTTATTCAATGGACTGCAGCAGTTAACCAGAGGAATAAATATTAACGATAACCAAGTTACAGCATTTTACAACTTTTAGGATATCAGAGGTTACAAGTAATATTGTAGTCTCTGAATTTCTTAATATATACCTCCAATACTTCAGCAATACAGGCAGTAATGTTAACGCATAAGCTCAAATGCGTTTAAGAGTTCAACCAATTTAGCATTACTAGTCAATAAACACTGTCCATTTTGCAAAAAGCAAGAACAGGCTAGATCAGTTATGTGATCATATTAGCAGTCCAGAGTGTTACAGCAAGAAGATTAACACCTGTAAGCAGTTATCTGTATTTTTATCATTGAAAGCAGGAACTGTAATACATATAATGCTACAATCAGTTTTTCTGAAAATTTAGCACTATTAGTTTTAAAACGCTGTTCAGTAACAAAAACAAGAACAGGCTAGCTCAGTTATGCAATCATTTTACCCATCTAAAGTATTACACCAACAAGATTAACTTCTGCAAGCAGTAAAACAGTTTTCTTCACATTAAAGCAGGTATACGCAATACATACCACGCCACGAGCAGCCTACTGGGTCCAGGAGCACTGAGGTGATTAAAGATGGCGGGTTCAGAGAGGGGATAAGTAACCTTGCTTGTGTAAATTAGAAATTGGGAGGGGTTAGGCAGCTGATTGGAGAAACCAGTCTAAATACTTCTTACAGCCTGTGAGGGCAATGCAAGTAAAATGGGGAAGTACAATAGTGATTTAAGTAGCCAATATATTTTCCTATTTCTTTTAGCGTAAATCTATTGTATTTATTACATTTGAAGTTGGGATTGTTGCAGTTTCTTATGTTTAGCCACCATTTTTATCTTTTGTTGTGAGCCACTATACACTAGGCTATTGCCAATTTTTAATAGAGTAGGGTTTATTCCTAAGAGATTTCTGAGGACACCTAACAGTGCTATAGACCCAGGAGCTGTTTAATATAACTAGCATTTAGACAGAAATAATATTAACCTTGGCACAATTTCTTTTTAAGAGTAGAAGGACAGCAGTATGCTGCCCATTTAGAACCTCGTCAGTTTGGTGTCCTTCTGGCATTGCTGGCCTTTCAGGGAGAGAGCAATATTCAGGGGTTAACACCTTGGCAGAATTTCTTTTTAAGAGTAGAAGGACAGAGCAGTATGCTATCCATTTAGAACCTTATCAGAGTGGTGTCCTTCTGGCATTGCTGGCCTTTCAGGGAGGGAGCAATATTCAGGGGTTAACACCTTGGCACAATTCCTTTATTCTTTTTCATATTTTCTTATTTATTCTTTAACAAAGTCATGGGTTCAAACACAGGTATGTTTTATTTATTTATTTATTTATTTACATTTGTTGACCGGGCTAGTCTAGCTGGATACATATCCCTTTTCAGTAGAGGCCCGAGGAGAAAAGCTCCAACATGAGTGAATTAATACATTCAAAATATTCTAAAAATGACTAGTTTCACATTACATAATAAGACATGATAAGAAAAAATTAATAAATTGTGAACAATGTAAGGTTTCATTAGAGTAGAAGTAAGAAATAAACAAGTCTTAATGCTTTAGTAGGGTTCATGTGAAGTCAATCAAAATCTAAAGCATTAGAACATTAGCAAAACTATTTAGTAGTGTTGTTCCTAAGATATGGGGGGTAATTGTTAAGGAAGCAGGAGAAAAAGAAACAGGGGAGGGGAGGGGAGAGAAGAAAAGTAGATACAATCAGGCTTTGAGCAGGGACAAAGCCAATGTATTTTAAGGTGGTCTCTAAGGTGTTTTTTAAAGATTAGAGAGGATGAGAGTGAGGTGAGTGTATTAGGAAGTTTGTTCCAGATTCTACCCATAACACTGGAGAAGAGGGAATCGCCTGCTTTGTTATTAGAAGGGTTGCTGGCAATAAGTAGCTTATTAGCTGAGCATAGTGTTGAAAGATTTTTACAAGGGGAGATCAGATTAGTGAGGATGGGAGTATTAGTAGGATGGTGCAGGATTTTTTGTGCAATCACAAGTTGATTGTATTGTAGTTGATTTTGTAGTTCTAACCATTTGAGTTGTTTAAGGTTGAGGCAGTGATGGGTTCTGTACGGAGAGCCAGTGGCAAATCTGGTTATGTTATTGTAGCTTGTTTCAAGTTTGGTGAGATTATGCTTTGATAGATTGGTGTAAATGGCAGATGCATAGAATAGGGTGGATGTAAGATGAGTCTGGGCAATGAATTTCTTAGCTAGTGGTGTAAGGAAGGGTTTTATTCTATACAGGGAGCCTAATTTTTTATTAACAGTTTTTATAATATTATTAACATGAGCATCGAAGCTGAGGTTATGGTCAATAGTTATACCAAGTAGTTGAGCAGTAGAATCAGGGGAAATGCAGGTTTCATTGTCAAAGGTAATAGTGAAGTGGAACTGAGGAGATTTTATGGTGGGAGTAAAGAGTAGTAGCTTAGTTTTCTTGGGGTTAAGAAGAAGGCAGCGTTGGGTGAACCATTTTTCAACTGTGTTAAATACATTTTGTGTAAGGGTGTGGAGAGAGGAAGAAGACTTGGCAGTACAGATAAGAGTAGAGTCATCAGCGTATTGTATACAGGTGGATTGTGGAAAAACAGTATGGAGCTCATTAATAAAGATGGAGAAAAGAAGAGGGCCTAGGATAGAACCTTGAGGAACTCCAGTGCTCACTGAGCAAGTAGTGGGGCTAGAGCAAGTAGTGAAGGAGACAATCAGTGAGCAGAACAGCCCAGTTAGGGAAGGTAAGCAGGTGAGTAGCTTCAGGTGGAGCAGGTAAAGTTCAAGACAGAAGTATGGAAGGGGAAGATATGTTGTTTACTAGTTAGAGGGTAGAAGGTTGTATGAGAACAGGTAGGAGCATAGAGTTAGCAGTTACAGAATATCTGGACAACCAGACCAGGCAGGAGAACGTAGGAAAGAAATATAGCAAGGAGTTAAACTAGTAAGAGTGAAAAGAGGGTAAAGGTTGAGGCCTGGTTAGACTGCCACCTAGTGATCTATGGTGGTATTGCAACAAGTGACTAAGGGCAGAAAATTAACTAGTTGTGAAGAGTAAGGTAGGCAGTATGGGAAAGGAGATGCTAGACAGTACAGGTTTTGGAGAGGGGTCTGGCTGCTAGCATTCCTTTCACAGAGGCCAAATATTTAGTTTGATCAACAAACAGAGTTGAAAATGGCTATCAACAGGGTCAAGAAATAAACGTACTTTATAAAAATGCTGCTCAGGCAGTATTAAAGTGTTGGGACAGCAAAACAGTAGATCCAAATTGGGAGACAACAACACACATTTTGTTTGCCTGATAGGAAATGTTCTATACCCTTGCCATGCTATTCTATTCATCCAAAATCCCAGGGCTTCTGCAGCATGCCACACTCCATTGACATGAGGTCTGTATATGTTGTTGCATCACGCTAGCAGTTTACTGACATGCCCATCATTTCCCCTTACATACTTCTCACCTGTCCTGAATTTCATAGCTTGTCCAGTTTTTTCCATTATAGTTATATGCTGATCCTCCTGACATTTGGGTTGTTGTCTTGCATACCCTAGAGGATTGCATTCACTAATTTCAGACCTTTGTGCTTTAGACTTAATATTCTTCAGAATATACCTGTGACTGTCACATCTATTATATCCATTTTCACAATGTATATGTGCAGTATTTATCAAGTATGCCTTTTTTCCCACATCATTTATGTGTTTTTCCACTTCTTTAGCATCATCTAGTTGATAGATATGCATGTTTATATTTCGGAATGTCTTATATGACCAATTGTCCTACACATGTTTAATGCTGCACACTTCCATGACTGTTTAGTTATAAAAGTCAACATTGCAAATAATGTTGAACAATTCCATGATTTGGTTAGTTAATTCCACAACATCCTTCATTGTCTCTCTGGTGCTAGGCTTTATCTTGTTCATGGTTCTACTTTCACTTATGTGATGTTGTTGATTGCATCCTCACAATGGACCTGTGCATGCACACTCACTCCAGATTATATGGTTTGTTGTGCACACTCAGTAGTTCACATTGTGTACGTAGATATGACCATACAGTTGTTTATCAAGATGTGGACACAGGCCTGTGCTGTGGCCTCAGAGAGAGAATCCTTGGTATTTGTTGTGTCTTGGCTGTATGCATACGTGATTAGCAATTCTGCTAATGGTAAGATAATAACATATGTTAATGTGGAAGCATCTGGACTGCAAAGTTAATTAATCCCTGGGGTAGTATATCAGTTACTAATCATCAACACTAATTCAAATTTCAGCATATAATAGAAATCTGATTTTGATTAACTGATTTTAATAAACATATCTAATTACATTTCCATTTTCCCAGTACAACTGCTAACTTTGCATGGGAATTTTACTACTTCTCAAACAGTATAATATTCATTTGTATTAGTTATGATTTCACATAATTTTTCTTTGCTACAATTCATGTAGTATTATTAACCTTTTGCAAACATTCCTTGAAGTAGAGCATCTGTGAATTCCCTCTGTATTTTATACTCTACCAAAATCTGCAGGAGATTTCTTTAGCTTGCTTTCCACATGCTTAGAGTAGAACAATACTACTTTATTATATCTCATTTATTAGGATATTACAGTCATAAATTCTGAATTTATGTTTTATATACATTGACAATATTTTTCTATGCTGAATTATAGACAAATATTTTTGTTAATGTCCTCATAGCTTGTACATTAGATTATTTGTTGTTTTTGCTAGTTCTTTTTATCTTTCGCTCCAAATTTGTTTATTGTACTTTATGATATGGTAAGTAAGAAATCACTTAAGGATATCTTCTTTCTTCCAGATAATACTTAAAGTGACATAATACATACTTCCTTAATATATTTATGACATCCTTTAAGGACTGGATTGATAATGGTAGTTCTTCAAACATTATTTTTCTATAAGTACATCTTTAAATATTTCATTTTCAAATAGACTGGTCCCACCATTCAATAAACTCCGTGTAGGCTTCGCAAAGTGCCTACATGGAGTTTACATGTTAGCACAATAGTGTGCAGCAGGCAGCAGCGAACAATGCATATTATTGAGGCACACCAGGCCTAATAAGCAACCATGGATATAAATTCCTTATAAAACAGAGCACCTACAGTCCGCAGATTTGAGCAGAATGCAACAATGACCACCAGGACTTCAACAGATAGCTGTGAACCTATTAGTTCAACATATTTCCACAAAGGCCAACATAATGCAGGGACATTTAACCAGAAATAGGGACATAATTGCCATAAATGTTGCACAGACATAGTAGAATGAAAGTCAAGAATACCTGTCATCCCCTTTGAGCAAGAAATGCAGACAAAGGCATACATAATTGGGGACAAAGACCCAAAAATAGGGACAGATTTTTTTATATTGCTCTCCCAAACTTTGAATAAATAGGTTGTACATTATCATCAACTGCCTGGAGAGCATGAAGTTTGAAACTCAAATGTCAGTCATCAGTTTCTGATTTCAATACAGTAAACAAAAATGCAATGAGGAAAAGATTACAAATATGAGAAAAATCTAGACTTTCTGCACAAATCAGGACAGTTGACAGATATGGCACAATCCATACTGTCATGGAAGAGATACATGCCATTAATGTTGTCAAACACCTATGTATATAGTGTGTGCATAAGCAGAACAGGGAACACACATGCATCTGGTGTAACAACTTGTTTGGAGTTCTGCACCATCAGACAGTCCTGTATATTCCACAGAAGGAATACCTAGGTATGGCCAATAAGCTGTGTTACAGCGCACTGTGACAAAGCTGATACATGTCAGTTACATATCACTGGAAGATGTGTAGGGAGGTACATGAAGGAGGGTACATTGTACCCAGTTATTGGTTTGATGAAGGCTGGGAGCCATAAAGTTATTATAACCTGTGATGTGCATGTCCTTCACATACCCAGTACTTGTGTTGCATTCAAGAAAGTAGTCAGCACTGTGACAACCCAGGCACTGGGGATGTATAAGCCAGTGAATTTCTTTATGTGGACAACAATACAGATTTCCATACCGAATTGTTCGAGGCCCATGTTAACAATGACTGCCATCAGTACTGTTAGCCAACAGGGTGTTGTTAGAAACTGGGATACTGTTGGCTGAAGGAGAAGGAAAGGAAGAGAGGAGGAAAGATTAGGAGTGTGGTAGTGAAGGTTGGAACATTGAATGTTGGCAGTATGACTGGTATAGTGAGAGAGCTAGCTGATTTGACGGAGAGAAGGAAGGTTGATATATTGTATGTGCAAGAGACCAGATCGAAGGGGAGTAAGGCCAGGCGTATTGCAAGCAGGTTCAAATTGTTCTATCATGGTGTGGATGGAAGGATAAATTAGGTAAGGGTTATCCTGAAGGAAGGGTATGCCAAGGGTGTTTTGAAGGTGAAAAGAGGGTCAGATAGAGTGATGTTTATGAAGATTGAAATTGATGGTGTGATGATGAATGCTGTTAGTCATATGCCCCGCAAGTTGGTGTATGATGGAGTTGGATGACGTTGTGGTGAGTATACCCAAGGGTGAAAGAGTGGTGATTGGAGTGGATTTCAATGGGCATGTTGATGAAGGGAACAGAGGAGATGAGGATGTGATGGGTAGGTATGGTGTTAAGGAGAGGAATGCAGAAGGTCAGATGGTAGTGGATTTTGCAAAAAGGATAGACATGGCTGTGGTAAATACATATATTAAGAAGAGGGAGGAGTATAAGGTGATGTACAATACTGGAGCGAGATGCACACAGGTGGATTATATCCTATGCAGGAGGGCCAGTCTGAAGGAGATTGGAGACTGTAAAGTGTTGACGGGGAAAGTGTAGTTAGGCAGCATAGGAGGGTGGTCTGTATTATGACACTGGTGATCAAGAAGAGGAGTAGGAGTGTAAGGGCAGTGCCAAGGATCAGATGGTGGAAGTTGAAAAAGGGTAATTGTGAGGTGGAGTTCAGGGAAGAGTTAAGACAGGCACTGGGTGGCAGTAAAGAGTTACTGAATAGTGGGTAATTACAGCAGAGCTGGTAAGGGAGATGACTGAAAAGGTGCTTGGTGTGACATCTGGAAGACAAGGAGACCTAGTGGTAGAACAAGGAAGTACAGGAAAGTATACAGAGAAAGAGGGTGGTGAAGAAAAAGTGGGATTGTCAGACAGAGATAAAGAAAGTAGGCAGGAGTATAAGGAGATGAGGTGTATGGTGAAGAGAGAGGTGGTGAAGACTAAGGATAAGGAGTATGGAGAGTTGTATGAAAGGTTGGACGCTAAGGAGGGAGAAAAGGACCTGTACCCAATTGACTAGACAGAGGGACTGAGCTGGGAAAGATGTGCAGCTGGTAAGGGTGATTAAAGATAATGAGCGAAACATACTCACAAGCAAGGAGGGCATGTTGAGCAGATGGAAAGAGTACTTTGAGGGACTGATGAATGAAAAGAATGAGACAAAGAGAAGGTTGGATGATGTAGGGATAGTGAATCAGGAAGTGCAATAGATTAGCAAGCAAGAAGTAAGGACAGCCATGAAGAGGATGAAGAATGGGAAAGGCTGTTGGTCCAGATTACATTCTGTGGAAGCATGGAGGTGTTTAGGAGAAATGGGAGTGGAGTTTTTAACCAGATTTGTTAATGAAATCTTGGAAAGTGAGAGGATCCATGAGGAGTGGACAAGAAGTGTTTTGGTACTGATTTTTAAGAATAAGGGTGATGTGCAGAACTGTAGTAACTACAGAGGGATAAAATTGATCAGTCACAGCATGACATTATGGGAAAGAGTTGTGGAAGCTAGGTTAAGAAGGAAGGTGATATTTAATGAGCAACAGTATGGTTTCATGCCAGGAAAGAGCACTACAGATGCAATGTTTGCTCTGAAACTGTTGCTGGAGAAGTATAAAGAAGGTCAGAAGGAATTGCATTGTGTCTTTATGGACTTAGAGAAAGCATATGACATGGTGCCTATGAGGAGTTGTGATATTGTATGAGGAAGTCGGGAGTGGCAGAAAAGTATGTAAGAGTAGTGCAGGATACATATGAGGGCAGTGTGACAGTGGTGAGGTCTGTGGTGGAAGTGGGATTACATCAGCTCTGAACCCTTTCTTATTTGCAATGGTGATGGACTGGTTGACAGACGAAATCAGACAGGAGTACCCATGAACTATGATGTTTGTGGATGAAATTGTGATCTGTAGTTAGAATAGGAAACAGGTTGAGGAGACCTTGGAGAGGTTGAGATATGCTCTAGAGAGGAGAGGAATGAAGGTCAGCAGAACTAAGACAGGATAAATGTGTGTGAATGAGAGGGAAGATGGAGGAATGTTGAGAATGCAAGGAGTAGAGTTGGCGAAGGTGAATGAATTTAAATACTTGGGATCAGCAGTTCAGAATAATGTTGAATGTGGAAGAGAGGTGAAGAAGAGAGTACAGGCAGGTTGGAGTGAGTGGAGAAGAGTGTTAGAAGTTATTTTTGACAGACAGGTACCAGTAAGAGTGCAAGGGAAGGTCTGCAAGTGGGTTGTGAGACCAACTATATTATGTAGGTTGGAGATGGAGGCATTGACAAAAAGGCAGGAGTCAGAGCTGGAGGTGGCAGAGTTAAAGATGCTAAGATTTGCATTGGGCGTGATGAGGATGGACAGGATTATTATCAATATATTAGAGGGTCAGCTCAGGTTGGGCAGTTTGTAGAGAAAACCAGAGAGGCGAGATTGTGTTGGTTTGGACATGTGCTGAGGAGGGATTCTGGGTATATTGGGAAAAGGATGCTAAGGATGGAGCTGCCAGGTAAGAGGAAAAGAGGAAGGATAAAGATAAGGTTTATAGTTGTGGTGAGAGAGGGCATGCAGGTGGTTGGTGTGACAGAGCAAGATGCAGAGGACAGGAAGAAATGGAAACAGATGACCTGATGTGGTGACCCCTAATGGGAACAGCTGAAAGAAGAAGTCAGCACTGTGACCACATGCTGGCAGATGTACCACTTACCCTCTACCCCAGGACACAGGTCACATACCTACAGGTCTGATTAGTGGGTGTGATGCCCACATTGTACTTGGGTAGTGTGTCTGTTTCCTGATTCAACAAATCTCTCCATGTTTCTTGTCAATACATGTGCTGTCATGGCTGTGGCAGCAGTTTTTGTAATGTGTTGTTATTATCTGCATTATAGTAATAGTACAGTTGGAGTCAATAATTGCCTACAAGTTGTGGTCCTTCAGGTAGCTGTTTGGCCACATCATGTGTATGTCATCTATAATGTCTATCACTTAACTATTGGGCAGAAAAGGGCCTAACAGATACCCCTGATGTACCTACCTGATCACTGGACCTGAGATATATGACTCGTCACACATTTCAACATAGTGAGATGTCACATACACTGGTATACCCATTTGTTGATATAGCTGTTTATGACCACATATGACAGTGTTGATTGAATACCTTGGTGTGGATTTGTGTCAAATGCCGACCTTGACCTGTTCATGTTCCACAAGATGATGCTGTTGTCATCATGCATGCCCTTGATGACCTCATTAAGGACATCTGTCAGACATAATGGACATGATGTAGCATTAACACATTATAAATAATGACATCAGTAATATCTGTTGAAGAGAATATAGCAGTGTCCCACATTGTGGTGGAAAATGTTCTCTGTAATGCCAAGCAGCAGCATACACACACCCAGTTAACTGCAGTGAGAATGAACCCCCTACCTATCTAAATACACAGACTATAGAGCACAGTACTTTAGGCAAGTGCCATGGCACAAGTCTGACTTTTGCAAGACTGCAGTATAACTTATAGTAGATGACAACATCAGCAGGCCATGAAAGAGACAAGATGTTGGGTGGGCTGCATGACATAGATGTGTAGGCATTTGCAAGTATCAAAATACTGTCAATCCATGCCATTGGAGCAGTAACTGTGGGATACACATTTCTAATGTTCTGTCTAGACACAAACGCACACACACACACACACACACACACACACACACACACACACACACACACACACACACACACACACACACACACACACACACAAAATCCAGTTAACTGTAGTGAGAACAGAAACCCTACATATCTAATTACACAGACTACAGAGCACAGTACTTTATGCAAACACCATGGCACAAGTCTAACTTATATAGGTGTGCAGGTTATCTTATAATAGATGACATCAGCAGGTCATGATGGAGACAAGGGATTGGGAGGCTTGCATGAAATGAATGTGTAGACATGTGCAAGTATCAAAATACTAGCAATCCATGTCATTGGAGAAGTAAAGTACAGTTGTGTAAAATCTTAACATAATGGTAGATGTCCTTGCTTTCACTGCTGTAGTATTCATTACCATATGGGATTCCCTGCTGCAAAACCCAGAATGTCCACCCACTCTTCCAAAGACTACTTATTTCTTATTTAAAAGGTACACTGGACATCCCCCAAATGTTCCTTGCATAGCATAGGGCATAAAAGTGACATTCAGGCCTACCATAAACAGAACTGATTGCCCCAGTAGGAACACCAGTCCAGGGTACCCAAGAAGTAATCTATGCATCCAGGAAGGCAAGAGAATAGGTACATGGAGGGAAGGAGTGAATACTGCAGCAGTGAAGGCAATGACATTTACTGTTATGGTAAGATTTTACACAACTGCACTATGTCCTTACATTCACTGCTGTGTTATTCATTACCATATGGAAAAGTGCCAATGCTCAAGAAAAACTGAGGAGGAGGATGAACAGCAGCACTAGCAAAACCAGCTCTAGCTCTAGAGATACTGTCTAACTTGTAGGGCTTGGTAAATGTATGCATAGAAGTCTAGGTAGCTGCTTCAAGAATAGAGTTAGTATCTAAGCCCTTGAAAAAAGCACCAGAAGAAGCTATATCTCTAGTAGAATGAACCTTAACTGAAGAAGGAAAGCTCTTGCCATGAAAAGTGTAGCAAAAGGAAATAGCCTTAGAAATCCAAGAAGAAAGAGTTTGCTTGGATACAGCAAGTCTCAAAGATCTAGGATGAAAAGGAACAAATAACTGATCAGATTTTCTAATAGCCTAAGTCCTATACAAATAAACCCTGAGTTGCCTTTGTACATCCAAAGTATGATGCACCCCCTCACTGTCATCTTGCAGAGAGGGGAAAAAGTAGGCAGATTAATAGGCTGGTTAAGTGAAAACTCATTAACCACCTTAGACATAAAAGAAGGGTTAGTGTGCAAGGATACTCTGTCATCATGAAAAATCAAAAAAGGAGGACAAGCCATAAATGCCTGCAACTCTGAAACCCACTTGGCAGAAATAACAGCTAACAAAAGAACAGTCTTTCAGGAGCAATGATGTAAGGAAGCTGAAGCATCAGGCTTAAAAGTAGCCTGAGTCAACTTCTCCAAAACATAGTTAAGATCCAAGGGAGGAGGAACAGGCTTCCCGAGAAGTCTAATATTAAAGACGCCTTTAAGAAATTGTTTCACCTCAAATCTAGAAGCTAGATGAGGAGGAGAAAATGGTAAACAAGCAGGGATAGCTGACAAGTGGGCCTGAATAGAAGACTAGGCCAAATTAGCATCAAGCAACTCATACGAATAAGAGAGAACCAAAGGACCATTCACAGTAAGTGGGTCCAGGTTGCAAGAGAAACATGAAATAGAAAACCTCTTCCATTTTGATAAGTAGGATTTCCTAGTAGCAGGCTTCCTGGCCTCCTGCAGGATTTGCAGCACATCCTCCAAAAACAGGTGTCTATGAGGAATCAAAATCCTATCACTCAGTGTCAGTTGAAGTGTGGACAGGTGAGGATGGATGATAAATTCTTTGCCTTGTGTGATTAGATCCACCCTGTGAGGTAACTTGTGATGATTGCTCTTGGCTAGATGCAAAAGTAGAATGTACCAGTGCTGTCATGGCCAAAAGGGAGTCACCAGCAAGAGTTTGGGAGCATCCTGTTGAATTTTGAACAGGACTTTCAGAATGAGTGAAAGGGGAGGAAATACATAAAGATACAACCCCTTCCAAGAAAATTACAGGGTGTCCACCCTCCATACCAGAGGACCTGGGACTGTGGCACAAAATAGAGGAAGTTGTCTCTTCAGAGAGGAGACAAAAAGATCTACTTGAGGAGTACTCCACTGGTGGATAATATTCAGAAACATGCCCCTGTGAAGCATCCATTTATGGGACTGAGTTAAGAACCTGCTCACAGTGTCTGCTACAACATTTTGACCAGAAGGGATATAAACTGTCTGAAGAGTCACTTGATATGTGATAGCAAGATCCCATACCAGCAGTGCCAACCAGCAAAGCAGACAAGATCTCATTCCTCCCTGTTTGTTGATATACTGCATCACTGTGGTGTTGTCTGTGAAAACCTTGAGAAGCTATGGAGAGAAAAAGAATGAAAAGCTTGAAGAGTCAGCAAAAGAACTCTCATCTCTTTAAAATTGATGTGCTCTTTCTTCTGATGAAGAGACTGCACCCTCTGTACCTTCATGGAGACAAATGTTGCCCCCAATCCAATGTCTGAAGCATCTGTGAGCAATTCCTGAGAAGGAAGGGAGGATGAAAAGTAAGCCATAAATTCAAAGACAATTGCTAAATCCACCAGTGAAGTTCCTATCTGAGACAAGGAAGAAGAAGAACCACAATATCCAGAGGACATGCATGTTGGAGCCACACTGACTTCAGAAACCACTGAAACTTTCTCATGTGAAGTTTGGCCAGAGTGAGCATAGGAATGGTGGATGCCATGAAACCTATAGCTCTTAGAAACTCCCTGTCAGTAATAGAAGTCAGTGGAAGAAGAGTGTGAAAGAAAGAAATGAAAGTTAAGGCCTTTGGTGGGGGCAGGGATGCAAGCATTGACACCATCTGAATCCTACAACCCAGAAAAACATGATCCTGAGGTTCCAGGCTCTGAAGAAGAGAAACTGCAAAATTAAGATTTTTGCAAAAGGGTCACTGGCAAGGGTGCCTGAATCAACAGTTAATCTAAGTATGGAAATATTTTGATCCCTCAAAGCCTGCAAAAAGCAATCGCAGTAGCAAGACATTTGATGAACACTCTTATGACAGTGCAAAGGCCAAAGGACAAAGCAGAGAACTGAAAATGCTAGGAAGCAACAGAGAAATGCAAAAACTTCCTGAAAAAGGATAGATCAGAATATGGAGATAAACATCCATGAGATCCAGAGATACCATACAGTCCTGAGGGAGCAACAAAGGAAACAGAAACTGAAGGGACAACATCCAAAAGGAAGGCACTTTTAGAAAAGTGTTTAAATGAGAGAGGTCTAGAATAGGTCTCCAACTGCCCTCTTTTCTGGGCACTTGAAGCAATCAGGAGTAGAATCCTTCCCCCTTTGGGACACAAGCACCTCTTGAATAGTACACTAAGTCAAGAGATTTTGAAGAGCCTGTGGGTAAAAGGGAATTTGTTCCCATGGAGGCTGAGGAATACCCATAAAAGGAGGATGGGATTTCGACACCATGAAGTATCTTGGTCAATAATCAACAGAACCCAAGAATCCTGGGTGATCAAAAGCCAAACAGGAAGAGAAAGAGAAAGGTGAAGAGAAACAAAATGTGGCTGGGAAGAGACAGATAGTCACACATTACCTGGCTTGTCTCAAAAGGAAAGCTCTAGTGTCCCTAAAAACTGAGTGGCCTTAGCAGAAAAAGCCCATTTGCCACTCTTCCTATCATTAGTAGAAGGGTGGGATTGCCTATCAATGAAGGCAGGCTTAGCAGTGTAATTTGTCTGAAATTTAGTAAGAAACAAACACATGTTTAAGCTCTTGTAATGTCTTACCTTATCATCAGGTAGAGGTTGAAGCCTAAGCCAAGAATACCTCCTCATTACTGTAACAAAAATAGCAGCCCTAGAAGAGGCATCTGCTGCATCATAACTACATTTATTAGAATGGCAAATAACTTGAGAGGATCTCCCTAGCAAGTAAAGAAGAGAAGTTTTACCCTCAGAGTCTGGAAAATCAGAAATAAGTTGACAGGCCTGAGAAAGAAGAGCCAACACAAACCTAGACATGGGTCTGATAATTAATAATGATAATTAATAGCCCTAAAAGCTAGGGTAGCAGAAATGTAAACATTCTTACCCAACCTTTCCATACTTCTGCTGTCCTTATCAGAAGGCAATGACTTGGGTGAAGGAAGCAATTGAGATGGCTCATCAGAGGCCACAGACACTACAGTGGGGTCAGCAGCATGACATTTGTATAGGAAAGAACAATCCTCGGGCACTTAAAAAAACTGTCAGGCTTCTTGGGAGCATGGGGCAGAGAATCAGGTGCATGAGAAGCAATGGAAAAAACATACAGCAAAGCCAAAATTGGAGGAATAGCTGCATGTTTAGGAGATTCCAACTGCAGCAACTCATAGTACCTCTTATGGATATCAGAGACCTGATCACAATCCCACTTAGAAAATCCATCATCATAGAGAGTGATCTCAAAGGACATTTCCTCAAAAGGAACATATGAGCTAATATATTCCTCCTCCTCTAACCCAAAGTACAAAGGAGAAGAAATTTGAGTAGAATAAGTCAGAGATTCAGTATCAAAAATCCAAATCATCCTCAGAAGAATCCTGTTCTCTAGGCCTTTTAAGGAGGGTAAAGGACCAAGGAGGAGCAGGAACCAAAACTCCTTAAGGTGGTTTTAAGGAGATTAAAGCAGTAAATAGCCCCTGAGTGAAGGTCTGCCACTCACTTTGTGGATCCCTAGGAGCAGAAGAAACATATTTAATTTTTTGTTTCTTTGTTAAAGGAACTTCCCCTCCAAAATACTGAGAATGCTCAGACAAGGACAGCAGTCAAGAACTGTAGTAAGAGTTCCTTCCCAGCTGAAGATGGATGCCTGCAAAGCCTATCCAGATGCTCTGCCAGCTGAACCCTCACCGGCCTCCGACACAGTCATGATAGAGTAATCTGACAACACAGCCAGGAGAGCCTCTGGGTTTGTAACAACCTTGGGAGAAATACCTGGCAGAGGCTGGACAGCAGAAGATTCCAGATGTATATGTTTCACCTTCTTCTTCCCTAACAGCTGACCCTCGGAGTGGGAGATTCCTTCCATTGTATCTTTAGTGAGAAGTTTAAGATGCTGGTTCTCAAGATACAAGGATTGGAAAGAAAGTCTACTGCAAAGAATTATCAGAATAAACACCTGACAAATAGAACATGATATATGGTTATGAGAGGCTTCTAGGCAAGAAAGGCACATATCATGTCAATCTTTATGGGGAATATGTCTCCCACTCTGGCATTTACTCTTCCTGAATTATATTAACCTTAAAGAGCACTAAAACACAAGAAAAAAAAGCCCTAGGACACATATCTGAAATTGCAAATAAGTCAGCAGGTAGGTGTAGGTAGTCACTATAGGATAAAAAAACATTCTTCTGATAGAAACAGAAGCAGAGAAATAGACCAATTGTGAAAAGATACATTTGGAACTGTACTCTAAGCAGTTCTGTTTATGGCAGACCTGAACATCACCTTTATATACCATGCTATGCAAGGAGCATTTGGGTGACATTTGGTGTACCTTTTAAATAAGCAACAAGTAGTCTTTGGTAGACAGGCTGGACATTTGGGCTTCAGTGGCAGGGAATCCCATATGGTAATGAATACTGCAGCAGTGAATGCAAGGATATCTGTAGGATACACAGTTCTGCTCTGCTGTCTAGACAATCCATGTCAATGGAGATGTAACTGTAGGATATGCACTTTTACTCTGCCATCTAGACACGCACACACCAAGTCAAATGCAGTGAAGAGAGAACCCTTACCTATCTATATACACATGCTACAGAACCCAGTACCTTAAGCTAGCACCATGGCACAAGTCTGATTTATATAAGGACTGCAGGATCTTACAGAAGATGACATCAGCAGGACATGTTGGAGACAAGGGGTTGGGAGGCCTGCATAGGCACATAACTTCATAGGTTCATATGAGGCCACTAGCTTCATAGCATTAGGGTGTTTAGAAGCCTAGCTAAGTAAAAACAGAAGTACCCTTATTGAGCATAGTTGGATGGTCATGTTTAGCACAGTGAGTTTGTCAGGAGCACCAACTGGTCCTGTCCTTGAAGACATAGGTGCTAGCCCAGAGGTGATTTTACAATCACCCAATGAGTACTCAAGTTTGCACTTGAAGAGGGTCATTGAGGAGCACTGTTTCACATGCCTATTACAGAGGAGTGTGAATTGTTGTGGGCTATATCTGTCTCCCAAGCATGTTCTATTTATGTCACAGGCTAGGTTGAGAAACCTGGGGCAAATTATTCTTGTCCCATTTGAATTGTAGGTGTCCATCATTTCCAGAAGAGCAGGAACTGAGATTGCTCTTCAGGGAAGGCATAGGTCACTTCTCAGCAGCCTGCATGATATCAAGTGAGTGACGGGTATGTAATTCTTTTCATGTATGTCATGTTTGGATGCCTGGGATTCTTCCAGGCAGAACCCTCCTTTTTCTCAAATTGCTGTAGGTGTCTGATGAGGTACAGACAGATGTGAGTACTGTACTCCATTATCAGTATGATAAGTGTAGAATACAGCAGAGATATGACTACCATGGTATTGGATGTGATGCCCATATGTATGATGTGTACAATGCAGATTGTGTGTGTCACCACTATGGGCACATAGTGATGAAAGTGTAGATTGCTATCAACATGTGTTTCCAACTCAAACAACATTGTGTTTGAGCTTGGAGGGGTGCTATTTTGTCATAATTAGCAGGAGTACATCAATGACAAAGAGGACAATGACTCATTGTATGCTTTAAGGTTCATTCTATGACTTTCACACCAATCATTAGTCTGTGTTAGCCCATTCTGTAATATGTTACAATCATTGGGGAAGTCTATATGAGTGTGCCCAGTTAACAGTCATCTGCAAACTTGGTAAACCACAGGACATCTACTGCTGACTGTGCTTGAGGGAAGAATTTTCCAAACAGTTAAGGGCCCAGCGGAAATCCTTGTGGTATTCCACTGGTGAGTGGGCTAGTGGTAGAGGTGCAGTCCCTAACTTTGGGAGTGTGTGCACTGTTGTTGAGCCAGTTGGCTATCCATCTAGTACTGCATGGCCTAATTCCCAGATGGAAGAGCTTCACTATGACTTGAATGGGGGATAGTGTAAAAGGGGTTGGATAACTCAAAATAGGCATTATGTCCTGTTATCCCTCATCCAGGTCTTTGGCATCAGTACACAAGAAGTCCACAAGGGTCATTAAGCAAGATCTACCCTTGACAAAACCAAAATGGATAGGGACAATTGTGAAGAAGGTCACCAATGTCTCTGTGGATATGGTCCATGCTGATTCCTGCATTAGCCTTGCTAATAAGTCTTTTTAGGTGTATGGGTCAATAGTAGTAGTTCTGCATCTAAACAGATTGATATGCATTGCATAGCACACAACATTTGATATTACATTTTGTAGTGTGGTTGATATATGTGTGAAAAAAGTGCTGACATCCCTGAGTTGCAGTGCTTGGGGGTGCAAACACATGGATGCATTGTAAATATGTGACATACCATTAGAAAGGGACCCTCAAGTTTGTAATGTTTCCACATGTAATTTCTTTTCATACACATGAAATGGACAGTAAATGGCAGTAATACAGCATAATATGTAAATTTCCATAGCATGGTGAGCAGCAGGTTTGCACGATGGTTAGCAATGCAAGATAGACATGTTTGTGCATAGCTAAGCAGTGTGCAAATGTGAGCCACATTGCTAAAGCCTGATAGTACTGAGTCCATGAAATACACCTGCTGCTTAACTGACTCTGTGGCAGCAAATGTTAATGCATTGATGCATTCCTGATTTGGGCCAGGTGGTACTGGGTTTGGATACAGGTGTATCTAATACTTTAAAATACTTTTTATTACAGAGTGATAATGCAATGACATTAATCGTTTAGATGAGATGTGCTGCTGTGTGTAGGCATAGCACAGCAGGGTTAAGCAGTATTGCATGGAGATAACTGCATCATTTTCCACTGCTCACCTTCACTGCACATTGGTGCATGATGAGCACCTCCTCACAAACATCAAGCCCAAAATGTGAAGAGATCCATTGCTTTTTCTGCTACTTATGTGTGTTGAGTGTCATTCTATTTTTTGACTAGAATAAATGTATAAAAATAGGGTAGATAGGAAAGTGGTGAAATGGGGGAGCAAGCAGGGGAAGAACAAAGGTAAAGCAGAGCAGGAATATGCAGGAGGGAGATTGGAAAGAGCCATAGCTATCCATTTCTTTAACAGTGTAAAGTGAACATATGTGAAAAATATTAACTGAATCTGGACTGCCACCTCCAGAGACAGGTGTGACCACAATACAATCATGTTGTATAGCCAACTGAACCAAATCAAGTGTGTCAAGAAGATGTGTGTAAAATGGAGAGCTATGTATGGGACATTATTTTTGTGGGATAGGTGCCCTTTAATTTTCTTGTGAGTGAGAGAAACGTTGGGGAAGGGACATAGGCCAACTGAACCAAATCAAGTGTGTCAAGAAGACATGTTTGTGAAATGGAGAGCTATGTATGGGACAATTATTTTATGGGACAGGTGCCCTTTACTTTTCTTGAGAATGAGAGGAATATTGGGGAAGGGACGTAGGTATGTCTGGGTCCAGTAAGTTGGGTAGGTGAGGAAGCAATTACAGACAAAACAAACAAGACAAGGGACAGTGATTGACACAAAAGATTCAGGGACACCATGATTGAGGTGAGGGTGAGGACATCCAGAACCCATAGTCACCAAGCTGGGTGACAGTAAGAATTGAGTCCTCACCCACTGAACTGCCATCACTGTCACCTCAATCCACCAGTGGCTGGAGTATTTGAAATCTCCTTCTACTACTACTGTGTAAAATGAAGAAGAGCAGCTTCTCCAGCTGGGATAGTCATGCACTAACTGTGCAGTACACAACTCTGTGCACCATCCCTGGTCTTAGTGTGGGTGATAAAATCAGACATATCCCAGTTTGAAGAAAAAGCTATGTTATAAAGATGCAATGGAGAATCCACCCTTGATTATTAGAAAAAGTGGTACTTTCCATGTTACAACTGTAAAAGTTGTAAGGATATTGACATAAACAATGAGTTTATACATCCTGTCATGGGTAGGAAGTTTTTTGTTTGGCTGCTATGCAACATGTAACACAGCTGCCATTATCTATATGACAAAGTGTGTAAAATGTTCAGCATTTTTTATAGGAAAATATATTAGGAAGCTGAAAGAAAGAATTACTGAACATAAATTAAAAATATGGAGGAAAGTAACTAGCAATGCAGTTGGTAGGCACATGAGAGATGAGGGTAATGACCATAGATTTCATTTTAGGGTGATAAATGTTAAGTACAAGAGTAGAAGGGGTGGTGATTTTAATAATAATTTTGAGGTATGTTAGTATGAATGGATTACTCGACAGGTGACGGACCATCCACCAGGCTTGAACACATCTGTAAGCATTAAACTTATTTTAAAGAAGAAACAAATGGTTTTAAAGTGAATGCGTATGTGTTTAAGCATATCTAGCTATTTATATATTTTATGTAGATGCTGATAAAGCTCACTGAAATGTATTTATGATAACTATGATGTTCTTATTGTCTTAATTGTTTAATTGTTTTAGTCTTTTAAATTGGGCTGTGTCTTGTGATTTTTATAGAATATTTAAGTGATTGGTTTATGGTTTTTAATGCACACACTGAAGAATGGCTAGTCCCGAAAGCTATGTGGTTTAAATAAAATTGTTGGTTTTTGCTATATTCATTGTGTTTCTTGGATATATTACTATACCCAGCATTTCCAGCACTTGGATTCTTTGGTGTTGTACATTTTGGACTTTTTTTCCAAGACTGGTTTACCTCAGCGATGGTCCTATTTGACTTTGGGTGATAAAATCACTATCTCTGTTATTTCTCCTGTAGGGTACCATAGGACCAGCCTCTTTGGCAGGAATACCTGAGGGGACAGGTCGTGCAAGGGCAGCAGAGGTGGTGCTGCCTGGTTGGCTCCCAAACATGCTGGGCAATGCTGCAGCTGGTGGAGGGGGTCAGAGAATCCTGTTGGGCAGGCCTACCCCACTGTGCTGTGGAGCAGTTAGTGATGTGGTACACATGAAAGACATGGACACATTTTGACTACATGTATTAAAATACAACAAAAAATAAAATAAAACAAAAATAAAATAAAAAAGTGAGATAAGAGTTGGGGTGAGAGAAAAAAGAAAAGAAATTAGTACATTTAAATGACATTCATTGCATTCATACAATTATTTGACTCTATCATCTTAACATTTATTCTTAAGACTACCATCACCTAACAGATATCTTTTACTTTTAAGACTACCAGCTCCTAACAGCTGTACACTGTACTACAGATTGCATCAAGTGCTCCTTTATATGTGCATATATTGCACATATATGTGTTCCAGTTATACAGATTACAGTTTACAGTAGGGATTGTGTGCCACTGGTATAGAGATTTTACTTTAAACCTTTAAGTTGCACATAATTGAAGAATTAATAGAATTGTATATATGGGAAGTGCGGTCTTTGAACCCACAACCTCAGACTAAAGTCTAATATTGTACTCTTGGTTTGTGCTACAGACTAATGGATGTATGTTTGCTTTTACAGTTGAGATATTCACGCTCAGTTTGATACAACTCTATAAAATACCAAAAAAAGCTATTTTTATCTTTTAGTTCTATAATAGCACTACTCTTCTGATGAATACATATCACATGCTTCCCTCATCCTCACTAACCTATCCCCATGGGTCCTTACATTGGCCTCCCAGTCCATGACAGCTGCGGAAAAAACAGAACAGAACAGAGCACCATTATGAATACCAGTCTTGCCTATATTCAGCTTTTAAATCTTACAAGTACTCTCTGTAGTTGATACTTGCACAATTGTGGGATGTCCGCAGTCCTACATTCCTTGATTCAACCATTGAGGGTATCCTTATTTCTCCACTGTAGGTCATTATAGTGATGCCTACATTGATCACCAGTTGATGGAATTCTGTTGGCACTGATTAAAACCCGGGCCAAACTTTCCCAAGCTCCTGACTTATACTAGGAGTCAGAATAGTCTCCCTGCAGAAGCCTGGCACTATGGTATTTAATTAGGAGTCCAATAAAAATCTTGTATTCTGGACACCTCATCTCTGTGCCCTAAATTTTACACCTTTTCCATAAATGCCTGACTTGTCTACCATGGATCAGGAGTAATGGAAACTGATGGCTTTCCACCAGTTCCAGTCATGTTTACTTGGAGTGAGCACACTCTTTGAAAATGTTGCGCTTCACTTACCATCAAAAAAACACAGTGCCCAGCAGTATGTACCTCTGAACACTGTGTTTGCATGATGGTAAATGGAGCACAACAGTAGCAAGCAAAGCAAAGCAAATTTAAGGTTATCAGATGTACAGGAAGCTGTGTATGTCTGTTAGATAAATGTGAAGGCCATGGCAGTCTGAATAGCAGAAATATACCTACAGGAATATAGTACACAATATTCCCACAGTCATAGATTTGAGAATAAATGTGATAATGCTTAGATAAATGAATACACAACTGACACAATACTAGTACCTCAGCCCTCATACATATAATTCATGTCAGCTACACCATGCCAAGTGTTATAAGTGAGAGTGACTATAATGGGAAGTGGAACAACAGTAAAAATGTATGGAATATGCTAGATTCAAATTCAGGATCTTGGGTATGGCAGTTCTACATTTACACCTGTTGCCACAAGAAGGTTGATAAAACACTTGTCTATGTTGCAGTTCATTGCTATAAACTGCATGTCATGACAGTAAAACAAAGGTTACACACCCTGTACTAGAACCCAGGACCTTCTGGACTCCAGCCCTACACTTAGCACCTGTGCCAAAGGACTGGGTACATCACATTCCATATTTTACTTATCATTCTTAAGGTCTCACTGTTCATTGCAGTGCAACAACACTTATCAGATTTCTGCGATGCCCAGCAGTATTCATTGAATGCATCTGTTTCATTTTTGGCTGTCTGAGTCCTGTCTGCTTCCTGGGTGTTCCAGTGTGCGCACTGCTGTGAATCATGTAAATGAGATAAGCACAGCCAAACCTGACATTAATTTTTTCTGTCTCCCATGCTTGTGTTAAGCAGTTACTACATAGGTCTGAATTTAAACTCTCACTCTAACACACCTTCACAACACAGGGTGGGTGTCTTATCTCTCTTTGCCACACAAACAGATTTACAGAAATGAACTTAACTCAATATGCATACAACCAACTGCAATAGCATCTACAGCGATATCAAACCACAAGTATTATTTCTACATTTATTACTTTTGGATGTAGAGCACCTGGTGTTAACACAACCTGCCATGATTATTGCTTGCAAATATACAGCTCTGTCTTACATTTCTGTGTTTGTTGGCCATTCTTCATGTGTCTGAGCAGTAATTTGAGACATGCATTGCTTACGCCATTCTATATCATTGGCATTAATATGTGTGTGAGGATGTTAAGTGGAGATAATATCATATCTAGTTGCCAAAAAATAAAAGGCAGGTTGGATGTGAAGAAACACAACCTGTGGCTTGTGTGCTGCTTACTTACATTTCCAACCTTACATATAACACTTTGTAGATGTGACCTGACACACCCACTGGAAGTAAGGCAGCCAGCAGTGATGTTGTGTTTTCCTTCTCCCAAGCATTAAACATTCACAGTTGCAATCCATTAAATCCAAACTCTGAGGGAGTGGGTGCATTATGTTTATATCCCTACATGGATCCATTTTTTATGATTCAGCAATTCTAATGAGCTCACACCTCATTTGCATATTCATTGTGCTGACAGCCCAAAATCTACACCATATAAAAAGCCAACCATGTAGCTAGACAAACTGATTGTAAGAAGATTTGTTTATATGGAGAAGAGTGAAGATACACTATTACTTTGGGATATATCTGCACAAAGGAGTTTTGAACTTCAGAATGTATGCTTCCATTTGTTCTACTACATACTGCATATCCTGGAATGCAATTAGGAAACTTATGAAGCAAAGGAATTTACACTTTTATCTGTATGCATTACGTAGAAGTGTACTGATTGCATGGAGATGTTTGTCAAGTCATTTCAGAGGTATACATGATTGCCAATATATGAAAATAGAATGTGTTGTGATAAACATGTACAAATGTTTCAGTGACAGCTCCTTTGATAGAACTTTTAGCATTTCAAAGAAAAAGCCAATCACAAAATGCTATGCAAAGACAAATAAAAGATATAGTGAACTGCAAAAGGAGAAAGAAATACATTACACTAAATTATCACTAAAAGCTAATAATAAAAGCACAAGCAAGTTAAAAGACAATATTTTATATATATATATATATATATATATATATATATATATATATATATATATATATATATATAGCAATAAATACATATATATATATATATATATATATATATATATATATATATATATATATATATATATATATATATAAATACAATCTAAACACAAACTTAATGTTAATGTTTAAGCCGTCTAGCTTTTAAAAAAGGTTTCAGGGAAGTAGTACCATTAAGGCCAGGGTATTTCTCTGCATTAAGTCTAAGGATCCATTTTTGTTCATAGCTCTCTGTAGTATTCTCAATGTCCCCACCTCGTATACTACTAGGTATATTTTGAATAACAAAAAACCTAAAGGTATGGGAACTATCAGTATGCATTACATGATTAGCTAAAGCATTAGTTTCCTTACAATTAGTAATATCTCTAATGTGTTCCAATATTCTGTCTTTCAACATCCTATTAGTTTTCCCTATATAATATACAGGGCATTTTTGACAGAAAGAAAACTACACTACATCTCTAGTCCTGCAATCTGAATACTGATGGCTAGAAATAGAAAATTTTCGAGCCGGGTGTGTATAAGTATTCTTACTAAATATATATTTACAAGAAGTACATCTTCTGCAAGGAAATGTACCGATGCATGTAGGGAAACTGAAAGTCTCAGAGACTTCCCTATTACATATATGTTGCTTAAGTGATCTATTGTTCCTAAAGCAAAATAAAGGAACCTCACCAACTTTTTCAATTAGCCCTGGAACTTCTTGTAACAAATGCCAATGTCTCCTAATAATCTGTGTGTACTGATTAACATCACCAGAACATTGAAAAACAACCCTGAAATCATTCTTAGCTGCCAAACCAATATGTAACTTGCGGCTATTAATATTTTCTCTAAGATAGGGTCTACATCTAGTGTCCCTCAATTTCCATACTTCAGATATTATTTTATTAATATCAGATAATGAATATCCCCTTTCTAAAAAATCTGACTTAATACTTTCAAGAGCTATTTCTGCTTCTTCATCACTGTTGTGGAGACGCAAAGTCCTAAAAACTTGTCCCTTCAGGACATTCCTGGGGATATGCCTTGGATGCATACTAGTTTTATGTAAAAATGTATTTCTCCTTGTATGTTTGTGGTGGACACTACTACTCAATTGATTAAAATCAGACCTCCTGATCGTAACATCAAGAAAATTGATTTTTGTATTTGAGCTATGGTAAGTAAATCTCAGGAATTCCGTTGTGGTATGTAAATAATCAATAAATCTAGGAATATCAGAGCCATGTCCCTTCCACAACATAAAAACATCATCTACAAAGCGAACATACCATAATACTTGTCCAAGGAAAGGATTATCTACGGAAAATATAGTCTGCTGCTCCCAGCACACCAAAGCTAGGTTGGCGTAGCTATTGGCACAAGCAGTGCCCATAGCTACGCCAACTTTCTGAAGAAAAAAATGGTCTTGAAAAACAATAACATTATTCTCGAGTATAATTTCCATTAGGCTGCAAACCAACTGAATTTTAGTATTTGTAAGGCATCTGTTAACAGTAAGGAACTCTCTGACTCTGTTTACACCCCAAGAATTGGGAATACTTGTAAATAAAGATTCTATGTCCATTGTAACAAAAGTAAACTCTTCATCTCGTTCGATACTAGTCATCCTATGTTGTAGACATTCCAAAAACATCTTAGTGTCTGTAATAAAGTATGACAGCCTTCCAGGAAACCATGCAAATTCCCTTCTACAAAAATAGAAAGGGGTTCAGTGCACCAACCAGTGCCTGAAACAATTGGTCTCATGGGAGGAACAAACATATCTTTATGAACTTTTGGTAGGCCATAAACCCTAGGGACTACTGGTTTATAGACATTAAAATATTTGAACAAGGATTCATTAATCAAGTTAGTTATTAAAAGATCAAAAATTAAAAAAAGATACTTTCTCAACAATTGCATTCACTATTATTCTAGAGATACGTTGATAAGTCTGTGTGTTATGTAACAATTTCTCCATTTGTCTAATATAAAGGTCCCTGTCCAACAAAACTATACCCCCACCCTTATCAGCCTGTTTAATTTCCAAGGATTGTAAGCTTTTTAGCTCTTGAAGAGCTCTATATTCATCACTGGACAAATTACAGAATGAATAATTATTATTAGCAGACATATTCAAGTCTCTAAAAGTGATCTCACAAATGTCCAGAAACATCTGTACTCCTCCAGGTACTGCAGGATCAAAAGTACTTGGTTGCTTATAACGTTCATTCATCTTATTAGACCCTGCTGAGTCCATAGCAAACAAGTATTTAAGTGATAAATTCCTGCCCAGTAATCTAAGGTCTTTCAACATCTCTGCCAAGTCAGCTTTTTTGGCAGGGATGAAAGACAGACCCTTATTCAGAAGATTAAGCTGTTCATCACTCAAAGTAAAGGATGAAATATTTATCACCAAACCTGTAATTATGTCCTTCTCCTTTTGGGCTATTGCACAGTTCCCTCTGAATAGTGATTCTTTTGCGCCCTTCTGTATTGCGAGGTGCTCCTTGGACGTGCTTTGTAGGGTAATGGGGCTTTCAATGTGAAGTCTCCTTTCTATGTTTATTCTAAAAAAACACTGTTGTCATCTGCTGGACCCTGAGTCTGAACAACTTGTTGGAGAGGGGCGCTGGCAATGTACAGCAATGCATGATCAGTACCTTGTAAAGAAGTGAGCCTGGAAACATTGCCGGAATTATCACTGGTTGGTAGAGAATTGTTAAAGCTAACTAAGTGAGAAGTAGGAGCGTTAATATTTAAAATTGACGCTGCAATGCTCATTGATTCAGATACAGCGTCAGCTCTCTCTTCAGAGAGACCGGAACTAGAGCCGGAGCGGCTGGCAAAATGTGTTGAGCGCTCTTGTGGAGCAGCACTTGTAGATCTAACACTAGAAGTACCATTTTCCCGAGGTGATGTAGTCACTATTTCTCTAGGCCAGGAAAAAAATATATTTTTGACAAAATCTAATTTGTCTCCATTAAGCTTAGTTAGCTTAACACTTTGGAGTTTCTTTTCATAAGATATAATACTATCCTGCAATTGTTTCATTTTGTTCAAGGTAAGATCATTAGAAAAAGTGTCAGAGATCTTTTTCTCTAAAGCAATGATCTGATACTTCAGATCATCCTCTATTGGTGAAAAGAATTCAATCAAAAGTTCCACATACCTTGAACTAAATTGCAGGTTAAGCTCTTGCCATTTATGGAGCAGTGCTGGATATGTATCTCCATAGGTAGGCATGTTAAGAATCCTAAGACCACGTGGAATAATTTTAGCTTCAAGAGAGGCTTGTAGGTGCATTTTGTACTTGTACATCAAGTTCTTCAATTCTCTGTATAGCTGAAAAAATTCTGGTAGTCATTGTTGAGTAACAAAACTATCTCCAGTAATAGTGCCAAGATCCACATTAAGTAATGGATTGACAGGAACATCCAGGATTCGTAAGAAGCGAAGATGTGGTCCAGTCAAAGAATTCTCGTTAGGTAAATCCTCCATATTATGATGTGTGCCCCTTCACCGAATAAAAAATAAACAATCTGAAGATTAAAAACGGCTAGAGGTAAAAAACAAGGTGCAGAAAATATATAAAGCAAAAACAGAAAAACTGCACCAAGTTAACACACAAAAAACAATGCTTATTCAAACCAAAAAACAAAAACAAAAAGGAAAAAAGGTAAGGGCTTTCACAACTGCTGTTGCTTCATCAGACACTACTGTAAAATAACAAGCAGCTTAAATAGGTGCGTTCAATTAACTGAAAAAGTCAGTCACATGATGCTACGCAAAGACAAATAAAAGGTATAGTGAAATCAAAAGGAGAAAGAAATACATTACACTAAATAATCACTAAAACCTAATAATAAAAGCACAAGCAAGTTAAAAGACAATATTCTAAAAATATATATAGCAATAAATACATAAATATATATAAATATATATATATATATATATATATATATATAAAATACAAAATAACACAAACTTAATGTTAATGGGCAGGATTCACAAAACCTCTGTGTAAGAGTTAATATGTCTTACACGGAGGCTGCAGTCTAATGGTATGACGTCAGCATGCCATGCATATTCATGAGGGCATGCTGAATCACACCCTAGGCTAACACGGTCCATGTAGGACAGTAGGGGGCATGTCCGAATGCTGAGTTCTGCAAAGGGACACGCCCCCAGAAGAGTCAGAGTCCGGAAAGTAAACACCCACGAGCGAGTCCGTGGAAATGTCAAGGAACACAACACCACACATGCTCCCACAGACTATAAACCCAACTGTAATGTAAAACGTAAAAATAGCAGTTAATTTTTTTTTTTAATTTCCAAAATGTTTGCCCATAGTTGCGCTCGTTTGCGCGGATATGCTCTCTGCTCAGTCATAGTTAGCAGTCATTGAAAAGCATATAAGATCTAAATATGCAAATTAAGCCAAGTAGCAATAGTGTAGAGGAAGAGACGTTGGCCAAAGAGGTGGTAGTCATGGTTTGAGCCCCCACAACATAATTTTCCATTTTTATTTAAATAAGCATGAAACAATCCCCTGACACACACACACACACACACACACACACACACACACACACACACACACATATATATATATATATATATATATATATATATATATATAAAAATATAATTTAAGTAAAATGTAATGAAATGGGCCATGTATTTTTGAAGAAATCTGACATATTAAAATATAAAAAAAGGATCAGAATTGCCCATAGCTTAGCAAGGCTTTAGCAAGCTGAATATGGGTGCCTGTAGGTGAGCAGTGCTTTAACAAGCATAATATGAGTGCCCATAGGTGAGCAGTGCTTTAAAAAGCTTAATATGAGTGCCCGCAGGTGAGCAGTGGTTTAGCAGGTATAATATGAGTGCCCGGAGTTGAGCAGTGCTTTACCACACTTAAAATGAGTGCCCTTAGTTCAGCAACGCTGCACCCAGCATAATATGAGTGCTCATAGCTAAATCACGCATTACCCAGCATAAGCCTTTTGCGCAGAGCTACGCAGTGCACCAACCGGCTTACTGGCAGGCAACGTTGGGCAAGCTGTATCAAAACCGCCTTTACACAGACACACCTCCTAGCCTGTCTAGACAGTAGTAAAAACAAAAAAGCAATGCCCAGGCTCGAACCCGGGACACTGTGCACCATAGTCAAAGTACTGAACCACTAAGCCATGACAGTTGTACTGAGAAATGCAGTATTAGCATATATATAGGAATGAATGGAAACAGAAGCATGACAAAGCAGGTTTTCTAAAGCTGATAAATATCCAAAATGGCCAATCACAGATAAGTGCGGGGAAAACGGACATATATAAGCCCCATATGCGGGAATACACAGCATAACTGATTGTGGTACCCATTTGCAGTCAGGATGGCAGGTGCAGGAGAGGGAAGTCGCTTTAAAGCACAGAGGTGGGGTGTTGAGGAGTCCAAATATATGGTTTGGCTCCTAGGCCACGATCATGAGGCCCAACTCATGCAGGGCCAGGTCCACTGGGTTGCATACAAGGCAGAGGTGTGGAACCAGTTGGCACATGATCTCACAAGTGCCACAGGTATACCAAGGACTGTTGAACAGGTCCATCACCACCATGCGGACCTGAAGAGATGTAAGCAGGACCAACTGAACCGTTGGATCTAGGAGGCCCAGCAAATGCCCAATACCCCACTACTGAGTAAATATCCATGTAATTATGTATGTAAGAAATTATCCTAGCCTATATTATGGAGATGTATGTTCCAATATTACTTCATTTATATTACAGCTGCAGGTGCCCGTTCCATGAATCAGTGAGCCTATGCTGATAGGCTGCTGAGGTTGCGCCATCAGGCAGGTTAGTAATTATTTTGCTAGAATTGTTAGAGAATATATGTGAGACAGCTTGTAAAAGAGTTCAGTGTTGTTACATATTAATAAAGTTCAAATAAGCCTAGAAGAAAAATTCTGCCAGTACTGTAAGATTACATAAGTGATGCAGCCTGTAATCCAGAAATAAACATTAAACAAGTCTGAAATAGAGTTTCCACCTGTATTGTAATATCAGATAACTGCTTCACCCTGAAAATGACTGGTAATCAATCTACAAAGGATAGACATGTGTCAAATACATCCCCTTTTAAAATCTGCCATATGAAATAAGTGAGTCTGTTGGAAAGGATTGTTGTAACCAAGTAAGAAATGTTAATAACGCCTAGAATTAAGTACCATCCTGAATTGTAAAAATAAAACAAGTGAGAGTGTGAGAAAGAGGATATCAATCGACCAAGAAAGCTGTAATAAGTCTGGAATAAAGTTATACTGCAGTCAGTACATAATGAAATGAATGAGACAGCCACAATCAAAGAGTGAAATGGGTGTAGTAAAGTATTGAACCTGGAATGTGTGTCCCACAATTTGGATATGGTACTGTACCCTTGAAATATGGAGATAGTATGGTTGTATGAAATACTGAACATCCACAGTTGTCTAGAGCCATATAAATCAAGCATAGCAGGATGCTGTACCTGAACACAGCCAGATATGAACATGTATGAATAAAAATGGAATGTATATTAATCTAGCAGTAACATTCCCATCACCAACATTCCTAAGGTTACATATAGGAAACTGTACAAAGACATGTATGGGGATATATATCTGCAGCTACTAGGAATGTACAGCATATGTATAGGTAGTTTAAGTTGTTAATGTAATATTTCTTCACCCTACCCCATTTTCACAAATGATGCCATTCCACACCAAACTGGGTATGTGTATACACAATTAATTCCCATGGACATTTGTCCTGTTGGTTTATACATATCTGCATGTACGTTGATGCATGTGCCCTGTTCACATATCCAAACCTGATGGCCTGTTGCCATCAATCAACCGTGCATGCTGTTGGATTGTGTACTGTTGTTCTAAATATGCATGTGTTATGCTTGCTGTTCAATGTTTGGAATTCATGGTTGTCTGGTTAATGGGGATACTGATGCATGCTGTTACAACTAATTTTAAATGGTGTTGTTTGTTACTAACCCAAAATGTCATAAAATACTGCTAAACATAGGACAACAGGGAAGGTGGGTTCCAGCGGACCAGCCTCTCCCACCTCAGCTGGCGAGTGCACCTGGCACCAGTGCCCAGGCCGGAACCTCCTCCAGTGGCCCTGTGCCACCTTCGGGTGGAAGCGCTGCAGGGGATGGGGCTCGTCCCCCCTCTGCAAGAGTGGCCAGAGGAGAATGTCCACTCATCCTCCAAAGTGTCCGGTCTGTGGTGCGCAGCGAGATCAGGCATGCTGTGCTGGATCCCCTACGCCAGCTCAAGGCAAGGGTGGCGCAACTCACGGGTGTGCCTGTCCATCCTATACAGCCCCCAGCACAGCCCCGTCCTGGGCAGTGAAGGCGCAGTGGTAACTGCCCATGGGTGGGGATCTCAGTTCCACTGTTGCCATCTGTGGGCTCATGGGCTCATGATATCCAAACATCCGTCCCCGTCAATTGTGTTTACCCCCAACATGTGTCATACTCCGCCTGTATGCGTCTTGTTTGTCTTGTCTGTTAACATCCCCAACCTACCTCCCCACATATACCTACTTCCTGTACCTCACATTCCACTCTCACCTGAAAAAAAATAAAAAAAGGGCACTCTGTTCCAACAAACAAATTATGCCCCATACATAGCTGCCCATTTTGCAGACATGTCTGCTGGACATGTCAACTGATAATTAACATTGGCTGTACAACATATTTTGTTGTCCTCACCCCTCTCTCAGGGGTGGAAAGTTTCAAACTTCACACCAAATTTCACACATATGCACAGCTGTTGCTGGTAAAGAAATGGGCAGCTATGGGCCTTCCCTACATCCTTCCTGCACATCCCGAGCTTGTTTTCCTACTGTCCTACACTCTTTGTGCCCCCTTTTTCACCACTTTCCTATCTCCCCATTTTCTTTTCTTTAAAAGAAATTAGCATGGGTGTTAGCGAGAGTAAGCACTTTTAAGCAGTAGTCAGCAGGTGTGTGCTTGTGTGCGCTTAGCTAAGTGACTGTGCGCATGCGTGAGCATCACGCAAACCAGCGCAAACCCACTTACAACTGCTTAAAAGTGCCTTAGTCACTCTGTATGACAAGGCCTGTAGTCTGCTCATCAGCAAAATAAAATTCCCCTGTCAGTTTCAAACACAGGACCTCAGAAACACTAGTCTGCATGACTTACCACTAAGCCATAACTGATATACAAGAACATGGTGTTGAAAGCAATATATCATGACATAGAAGGACTGAATGTAAAGGGAATATAGCAAGGCCATTACACAAAGCTTGTTTCCTGTATCTTTACTGGCAGTTCTTGTGGAATTGCATTACAATAGTGTGATAAGAGAAACAGCCATGCTAGGAGGTAATAATGTTAGAGTAGCACCTTACAAACCACACACAGTATCAGAGCAGGATAAACAGCACCATATTTGAATAGGTATGAGGCCAGACATCCCAACTGTGACTGATTTACAGGGATGTCCTTCATTTGTCAAAATATGTTACCTGTGCCCCACTGACTCCCTGCGAAATGTACTAACAGTAGGCAGAAAGGTGGGGAATCCCATGTAATGGTGACCGTCAATAAGTTAAAGTACACACTACTTGCATGTCAGAAATGGTGTAGTAATACATATGCTCAAAATACCCCACAGTCACAACTGCGGAATATCTGAAATATATCACGGGTGTATCCCACTGATATGTACCATTCCCTGAGGCTGCTCAAATATATACCTGAGAGTATCTGAGGCCTGCAAGTGTCAGAAACACACAGGCATATTAGCCTGTCTGCTGTTACACACTCTGCAAATAGCTGTAGAAGTGTTTCCACAAGCACACCCTCATGTAGGAGTACAACACAGACATATCAAAGTATGTAGCTATCTAACAAACTAAGGACAGTATAGCAGTTCACAAACACCGCATGTGCCTGATATTCATAACTGTTAGTAGAAAGTACAAGGCCCTACTACTGCTCAGCAGCAAAATAAGATACCCTTGTAAGTGTCAAACCCCAGACCTTGGCCTCACCAGACTGCATGCAGTGTCACCAAACCACACCAAACATAAAAGAAACTGCTGCTGAAACAAATATATCATGCATTACAAGGAGTGAATGTAAATGGAAAATAGGAAAGCCATAGCAACACATTCCAGTAAAGACAAATATCAGGCCTTCAAGGAGTGAATGTAAAGGCAAAATAGTGAAGCCATAGCAACACATTGCAAGAGCCACTGTTGCATACCAGTTAATCCATGAGTCCCACAGGAAAGTACATACTCCCATGTAAACAGTGTTAGCATTATTAGGTGTGAGATAACATACAAACTGAGAAGAATGAACTGCAAGAAGCAACAGTCAGGTTTCAGTACAACATGCATTTCAGTGGCTACAACACAGCCTTAGATATGAGAGACATACCAACCTTTTGACTGACACAACAGTATCCACAGCAAACCAGCATTGTCCCCACCTTGCTAAACTGAAAGGCCTGTGCCTACCTAACCTAATATTTTATAGCACTGTCCTGAAATCAGAGTGAGAACTGCAATTACCACACAGCAGGCTGCATGCAATTAGTAAATGCTGGCCAACAATTGGTGCAGAGGCCATCACATGCACATGTGCAGATACCTACAAAAGTAGCCTGTACTGCCAGTCCACACATGCAATAATATCATTGCAGCCACTGGAGGGAGAGAGAGAGACAGAGAGAGAGAGAGAGAGACCAAAAAAAAAAAAAAAAAAAAAAAACAAGCCATGAAGTCATCAAGCCATCAAGCCATCAAGCCAGCCAGCCAGCAAGCCAGCCATCCAAAAAAAGCTGTCAGAAACAAAGGTAATATAAACTACATAATCTAATAATCTGCATAATGTAAACCCTCCATATGTGTTAGCAGTCTGTATCTATATATATATATGAAGATGTGCATAGGGCAAGGGACATACTGCAACTGTTAGTGAAGGCTGGACATACATATGTAGTTGAAGGTTGCTATGTGCACATATCAATGTAGGTTGTAGTACAATGTACAATGTACAATGTAGGTTGTACAGCAATGGACGTTTAGAAGTATGTTAGTGTGTGTATGTGTATGTATATATATATATATATATATATATATATATATATATATATATATATATATATACATAGATAGAGAGGTATGTATAAATAGATAGAAATATATAGATAGAATATGTATATACATATAGATGTAATAGACACATACATATATAGATATATATAGATATACACATATACAAACAGATATGAATGTCTATAGATATGTATGTATATGAATATATCTATCTATATATATATATATATATATATATATATATATATATATATATATATATATATATATATATATATATATATATATATAGAGAGAGAGAGAGAGAGAGAGTGAGAGAGGCACATGGGGGCAGATGTACTGCAACAGGTGCCTGGTGACGAAGGCATGGACTGAACACCAGTGTGGATACTGGAGAACCATACCCCATTCCAAAACACTTTAACCACTAACTACCACATGGGTGGTTGCCTGCCTACTACTGGAGGTGTCAGAAGGGAACATGGGGAACAAGTGTACAATAGCCTCCCCTTTGATATTCACAGTGGCACACTAGCCCTGTAATCCCTGTACATGGTACGTGTCATCACAAATGGTGTGTCAGCTAGGGAAATGTAGGTCAGTGTACCCCTCTACACCTCACAATGTCCTACACGGTATGTACCTCCCCTGACAACTTCAGCAAGGGAAAAGGCCACAAACATACCTAACAAAGAGTGATAATGCCCTCAAACACATTCCCTATGCAGAGTGACTGACAAAACCACAGATAGAGTGCCTTTCATACGACCTACACAGATGTTACCACTGCTGGATATACAGAGTTATGTCACACCCATGCCAGTTGTCCAACCGCCATGGTAACACCTCACAATCTGTCCAGCCTAAATGACTTATGGCTCTCATCCTTGCCACCACAGTAAAGAGCACATGCTGGAGGTACAAGTTCCTATCCACAAATAAGCCATACCCTGGACTAAACCACCCAGCATTAACAAGCAAGGCTCCTTATTAGTAGATGTCAGACATACCCCTGATGAATGTCATGGAGATAGGTACTTTGCTGTATGAGTCACCTCTGTGTAACTGTTTGACAGGAGCAAGTACAATCACATTACATGTGTCCCAAGGGGCAGGGTAGCATAAGGCTATGCTGCCATAGGCCCAGGGTCAATAGCATAGTACCTACCTATGACACAATGCACACACACATGTACTCATTGCAATACCAACTATGTGAGGTGGAATGAGTGTGACACTGACTGTGTGCAAGGTCTGTAATGGTGTGATTGCTCAGCATGACTTTGTGTCTGTCATGGTAGTGTGTGTCCTTGGTGTGAGGCCAGAGAAGGATGTGTCAGTTATTGGGATACAAACTTACTACATTGCCATATGTTGTGCTGTAGTTCCCTGTGTATGACTGCGGTGTAGGTAGGAGTATGGCAGCAAAGACTAGGGTGGATTACCAGTGAAACTGTAAATGTGCATTGCATGCATTGCATGGGATGACAATATTCTCCATCCATTAGCGTGATACTTACCCCCAGTGTAAGGTTGTGCATTGTACCTCAAACAGTGTGCCGCGTGCTGGTGTATACTAGTTTGTTGTATGGAGTGTGCCAGGCACTGTCACACAGTTGTTGGCTGAGCAGTGATATGTGGTAATTTACATGTGTATCCTCTGATAGACAGACAGATGCTATATATGGCAGTTCAGTGATATCAGTACAGTAGAGTATTACATGTGCCATATTACTTGCTCACATATTTTTCTTTTCCTTCCAGGGCGATGGTGCATCAGCACAACCCCTGTTATTCAGCTGCAGAGGATGAGGAGATACACCAGAGCCTGGTGCAGGATTTTTCCACACTGTTTTCCAGGACCAGCCAGAACCAGCAGGAGAGGGCTGCACTGTGGCAAGACCTTGTCCGTCGGGTAAATGACATAGACATGCATAACCGGACATATGAGCAGGTACGCCATCACTGCAGTGATTTAATTAGAAATGTCCGTCAGCTTGTGTCTGATATCCACAGACAACAGCTTGCCACAGGTGGTGGGGTACCTATCCACCCCCCCTCACCAGAGTGGAGGAGCTCTTCCTAAGTGTTGTGGCTCCAGGCCAACAACAACAACATCCACAGACATGTGTCATGATGGAGGCTGGAGTCACCCAGCATGTGGACATGGAGTGTGCAGGTAATATGCTATATCTGTAGTTGATTGTTCTCTGCACAGGTAGTTCATGCATGTGTGAGATGTGTACTGTGTGTGTGTAGCTGTTATCCTGCCTATTTTTGTGCAAGATTGGTATTCTGAATATTATCAGTACACCTGTGAAAGCCAACTGTTGTACTACTGTACTGTATCATACTCACAGTATCAATGGCACAGTTGTGGCTACTGACAATAACTTTCTTATTTGTGCAGGTCCCTCTGGAGTAACAGCAAGGCAGCCAATCCATGCTGGTGAGTGTGTAATAACAATACTATTAATACTAATAATAATATTAATACTAATAATACCCTCAAACAGTATTGTGTATGTGTTGGATTGCAGGTGTGTGTATGTTTGTATCTGCTGTACTGAGGAGTGTGCATGTGTGCCCGTGTGCATGTGTGCATGTGCCCGTGTGCATGTGTGCATGTGTGCATGTGTGCATGTGCCCATGTGCATGTGTGCATGTGTGCATGTGCCCATGTGTGCATGTGTGCATGTGCCCATGTGTGCATGTGCCCGTGTACATGTGTGCATGTGCCCATGTGTGCATGTGTGCATGTGCCCATGTGTGCATGTGTGCATGTGCCCATGTGCCCATGTGTGCATGTGTGCATGTGCCCTTGTGCATCTGAGGAAACTTTGTGCACACATTGTAAACTGTGTTTCCTGTCTTCCTCTCACAGGTTCTGGTGTTGCTCTGTTGGCGTGCAGCAGGGAACCTGAAGCCACTGCTGGGGATAGTGATAATGATGATACATGTGTAATGGCACAGGGAGGTGTGACAGGGTCTGTTGTTTGTCAGCCAATTGACAGTACACAGCAGTCAACCCTATCAATGCGCACAGTCATACTGCCAATACATTCATTGTCACCAATGTCCTTAGCTGAGGGACAGCATACAGTGGGCATTGACCAGGGTAATGTGGTATCAGTGGCACATGCATCCCCTCACAGCAGCCATGGCCAGAGTCCTGACATGGTACCACACAGGCAGATGTCCAGGGGTTCTCGTGGGAGCATCCATGGTCATACTGCCCCTGTCAGACGTGCCCACAGAGGTCTTTCAACCTCAGCTATGTTCCGGGCTGTAAAGCAGGCACAGGCACGTATGGAACAGTACACCAGACAGGGTCTGAGGGAGCATAGAGCACATCGCACTGCTATGAATGACACTATGCGTGATGTTGCGGCTGCCATCTGTACTGTCAGCGAGGTCATTGACAGACGTTGGGGGGACACATTAGATCTGTTCCACAACTACATGTCCATGAGCCAGGGCAATGCAGGACGGTTGAGGCGTCGATGTGGATGTATGCCAGCAACATCATCAGCTGGCAGTCATCGCGGATGACAACAAACCCGCAGCCGCTCCCATAGTGGCAGTACCAGCCCCAGCAATGCTGGGTCTGTGCTGTCATCAGACCATCCTAGAAGCCCACGTGCACGTGGCTCTGGACAGTCCCAGCAGGGACATGTGTCCAGTCATCAACCAACTGCTTCTGATGACAGTACCCAGTCTGGCTTAGTACCTGATACTGTCCGTAGCACCCCTGCCAGGCACAGGTACCATGTCCGTGACCAGAGACAGTGATCTGTATGACCTGGAAGGTACAGTCTGTGGCTGTCCAGAAACACATGCATAATGCTAACACCTAGGGCTAACACATACACACACACACCGCATCAACATTGCCCCATTTTGTACTGTTGTCCCTCACTAACACACACACACATACATGTTGATTGGATGTGTCAATGGCAGACTCTGGCATACCAAGTACACACCCTGTGCATATGATGAAACTGTGCCACCTCCTGCAATCTGTAACATTGATGCAAGAACAGGATAGCATGGTGCTGATGCACAGGGTGACTACATAGCACTGTAGTAATATTTTCATGTTGGTTACAGTACAGTGTAATGATATCAATGTGGGTATATCCCAGCATGCCTGATGCATTAACAGTATGATTGTCATTGTAGTTTGTTATACACCAGTGTTAATTCCAAAAGTGTAATGTCTGCACATGTTTGCATTCTGGTGGTAAGGCTGAAAACACAAACCCACCTACATAGGTATCACAGGGGATAAGAAACTGGAAGTAATGATACTCAATGCCAGACATCTAAACCGCAAGATGCATGCAGTCCAAACTCTACTCAGCATGGAGAATGCTGATATCTGTGCAGTAACAGAAACCTGGTTCAAGGCTCCCAAGAGCACCCTAGCACTACCAGGTTAGACCTCATACCATGCTTTACAGCCCCAAAACATGGAACAAACTATGAAAGGAGGGTGAGTATCAATAGATGTCAAGGATACCCACACCCCCAGGTTGGTACCACAGCATGAAGCATCACAGACTATCCACGTGCAACTGACAGTGGGTAAAACTGCCTTCCAGTTCATAGCCTGCTACAGACCACCCTCCTAAACCTAGGAAATCCACTTGGCCTACTGAAGAACACATGTTAATATGAAGGTGTCTATAAACAACATTATATTGGGAAACCTCATCTACCCACACATAGACTGTGAGCATTACTGTAGCTGCAACACCCTAGGCCAAAGGTTCCTAGAATTCATAAACTCAAATGCTATGGAACAACTTGTTACCACTCCCACAAGAGGGGAAAACATACTGCACATGATCATCACCAACATGGGGACTCTATGCTCCAGACCAGAAGTGTATCCCTCACTGGTAAGATCAGACCATAGAGGAATCTCACGGTATATTCACATACCAACCCCAGCCCATGCCCAGAAAACCACAGTGAAAAAGTTGTCTAAAGCAAATTCCACACACCTCGAAACTGAGATAGAGGTGGAATCCTTCAAAGCCCCCAGGCCTGTGGAAAATACGGCCCACACTGCTGAATCCTTTATAAACACATTCTATGAACACCTTCAGGAATGCAGAGATCATGCAATTCCAAATATAACCATGACCCAATCCTCCAAAGACAGGCATCCTTTCTGGTGGACCCCAGCCACATAACAGAAAACAATAGAAGGAGGAAGCTACTACATGATCGAGCAATATCCCAGAAAGGGAAGGCAACTCTGATCAGTATTTTGAAAACATTACGGGCACTCATAAAATCGTCTAAGGCCAGCTTCAAGAGAAATATTGCACAAGACACTAAGGATAATCACAAGGCTTTCTTTACTTATGTTAGGAATCTATGTGGGAATTCCCAGATATGCTCAGAAGTTGTCCTAAATGACAGAATACACCTAAGCCACATATATTGCCAACATCATTGCTGACAGGTTCAGCACAAACATCTCACCCCCTCCCCACCACAAGGGCAAATATATATCCCAGCAGAGTGATGTCCTCCTGACATCTGAGATGCTCAGTCACCCTCTCCAAAGCAAAAACACAGCATCAATGGGAGCAGACAGTGTCCCAGGCTGCATCCTACATGAACTCCAAGAAGAACCAAACACAAACATAAAACTACTGTTCAATCCCAGCCTTACTACAGGATATGTACCCAAGGAGTGGCGTACAGCAACAGTGATCCCTCTCCACAAAGGTGGTGCCTCAACGTATCCTGGAAACTATCACCCCATACGCCTGACTAGCTTGGTCTGCAAAGCTATGGAAAGGATCATCATAGACCTCATAAATAAAGCTATTGGGGACCTACAGACACTGTATCCTACCCAGTTTGGCTTTGTTGAGGGCACATCCTGCCTCTTAAACCTGGTCGATGTCTTTGAAACAGTCACCAAGGCCAGTGACGAGGGGAAGATTTTCAACACAGGCTACCTGGACCTCGCAAAAGCCTTCGATACAATACCCCACTCGGGCATTATAGAGACGCTCACCAGCATAACTATAAACCCCTATGTCACTAGATGGATTGCAAACTGGCTCATGGACAGAACACACATGGTCAGAATTGCTGGAGCCATGTCACACTCCAAACTGGTTACAAGTGGCATCCCACAGAGTTCAGTCCTGGGTCCTCTCTTGTTTGTTATAAATTTCTCAGAGGTACAGGCCAACACAGATGGACTGTGGCTGAGCAGGTTCGCAGATGACTGCAAACTGGGCTCCATAATCAACTCACCAGCCAGCAGAAGCATCCTACAAAAGGGCCTCATAGAAACAGACAACTGGTGACAGAGCCATGGCCTCAAGCTAAACACCAAAATGTGTATAGTCATCCCCTTTGGCAAGAACAAAGTGCCCACAAATTAACACATAGGTGGTAAGCCATTAAGTACTGTACACATGATTAGGGACCTGAGAACCCGAGTTTATAGCAAACTCTCATTTGACAAGCTCATGGTTGTAGTGGTTACACAGACAGTTTATATAGGCCACCTAATCATGAAGGGATTCACAGCTAGATCACGGGAGGTCATCATGCCTCTTCAGTCATTCCCTCATCAGGCCCACAATTGAGTACAGTGCCCCTTTTGTGGTGTACCTTACCAGAGACCTGACCTGCAGCAACTGAAAAGTCCACAAAAGTACCTCACCAAGGTGATCAAAGGGCTCCAACAGATGCCTGACATATAGAACCATGTCCAACCTGGAATTAATGGACATGCTGCACCTCAGAAAATCCAATTTCCATGGAGCTATGCGCTCGTGACACTTGCACCTCAGCACTTACATAAATAGGACATGCTGGAGGGACAGATTCATAACCCAGAGGCTCCCTTCACTCTGGAATAAAATCACAGTCCAGGTTAGGCAGAGTCCCTTAATGACTCTCTGCAAGAGGACTGTTGCTGAGTGGATGGGAGATTGTAGGTTTACCCCGGGTTTCACTTCTGTGTCACTGTTACACAGAGGCTGAGTAGACTAACCTGGAAAAAGGCCATATGAAAATACATTTAAAATGGGTGGCGAAAGACAAACACAGTCTGGCTAGGCTTATAACTGCCCTAGGGCAGATAGCCTAGTATGAACCTATGAACCTATTACATGATGTATCCTCAACTGATACACGGATGTAGGAAACCCAGTGTCAGTGATATCCCTGCAGTACTACACTATACCAGTAGCCATTCTTATTGAGCCCCACACATCCCTGGGAAGAATACTGTTTGGCATATAGCAGTCTCACGTACATGCCAACACACTAGCGATATGTTCATCCATGACTGGAAATGTATACAGTGGCCTACAATGCAGTCTGCACATGACACACATGACCACCAGAAGGGTATCATACAGATAGATACCTGTTGTCCAAGCCATGTTCTATTACTGTAACGCAACTGTAACTTTGTCAGCAGCATGTACTTAACATAGTATTCCAGTAGTACCATGTAGGTGGCAGCACCCATCATGTAGAACGGGTAATGGTGTGTACATATGGACAAGTGTTTTCTTGTCTATCCTGTGATATTCACATTTCCAAAGGTATTGTGCAGTCCCTTGGTGTATCGCCTAAGCAAGAAGGTGTCTTTATGGATATCAGCAACAGTTGCCATACACCTACACTGGATGTCCATTACTCACAGACTTTGCTGTGTTATAACATGTGTGACATATACTCCAGACATGAACCCTCACCCACATTAATATATCACAGCTTTCATGAGTGTGTGTCACCCAGTTGGCCTCAGACACAGATCACTGCAGTAGCCTGCATTGCCAACAACATAAATGTATGGCGTACAGTCCTGGAATCTGCAGGACATGCTGGCACAGGTAACAACTGTATTCATATGAGGCTGGCTTCACACATAGGAACTATTGAAGGTCACAGGTACATATCTGTATGTGGCACACACATATCTGATGTGTGCATTGCGATTACTGTTATAATTATATGTCATACAATAATAAAAACAAAACCCACCACACATTGACAAACACACACATGGCTTTTGTAGGATTCAAACCCCTACTAACTATGCTATGACTCTTGAGAGAGATGCATTCGCACAGCACGCTATTCACATTACTGGGTGCTATCTCTTCTCCTGCTGTACTTATAGGGTGCTGACATCATCAGCCTTTACAAAGAGGAATGTACATCATGTAGTGTGTTATTCCAGTTGTCAAAAGGGACATTTCTTTCAAAGTAAACTGCACACATTCACACCCCTTGCCCCCCCAAACACACACACTGAGCATTTGTAGGAGTCAAACCCCTACCTAACTATGTTATGACATTTGAGAGAAACACATGAGCATAGCGCACTATTCACATTACTGGGTGGTTTCCCTTCTCCTGCTGTACTTATGGGGTGCTGACATCATTAGTCTTTACAAAGAGGAATGTACATCATGTAGTGTGTTATTCCAGTTGTCAAAAGATGCATTTCTTTCAAAGTGAATTGCACACCCCCTGCCGCCCCCAACAGAGACACTGAGCATTTTCAGGATTCAAACCCCTACCTAACTATGGTTATGACACTTGAAAGAGACACATTAGCACAGCGAGCTATTCACATTACTGGGTGGTTTATCTTCTCCTGCTGTACTTATAGGGTGCTGACATCATCAGTTTTTACAAAGAGGAATGCACATCATGTAGTGTGTTATTCCAGTTGTAAAAAGGGACATTTCTTTCAAATTGGATTGCACACATGCACACCCCCAACACACACACAGAGCATTTGCAGGATTCAAACCCCTACCTAACTATGTTATGACACTTGAAAGAGATGCATTAGCGCAGTGTGCTATTCACATTACTGAGTAGCTTTTCTTCTCCTGCAATATTTATAGGGTGCTGACATCAGTTTTTACAAAGAGGTATGTACATCTATTACTATCCCTCAGTATGGGGGATAACAATATATATGCATTAACAGACGTCTAGTTCAGGGTCACATATTCACATCAGCACTGCCTGGTTATGTTTTATACCATGCTTCATGAACACAGGACTTGTAACACACAACACAACCAGGGAGTGTATCCATATCCATATGCTCTTCAGTTTTTCCCTTAGAACTGCTCTACTTTCAATCTAAACAGTCTATTCTCTATCTGAAAAGCCCAGCACTTGCTCCTAAAGAATTTTTACACAGGTAAAGCACTCTTAAACAAAAAGAAAGCACTACATCCACCTACAATCCCCTTGAGTACCCATTTCCCTATAGGTCCTTTTTGACTAAGTTACACAGCAATCCCTTACACTATTCTAGCATGTCGAAGGGTCAATTACTGGCATCCTCTCCAGTTCAGCTGGTGAATCTGGGAATCTTGAGGCAATGTTACAACTGCCTCATGTACACAGACAACCCTCTCCTCCTCCCAACAAATACAAATATATGTGAGAGGTAAAACTATATAGCCAAACTGGAGGCTGAGCTCTCTTGACTCAGTACTGGCAAAACCAGTCAGGAGGAGAGGGAAACCACACACACCACAAACCCAGTCTCACATAGACCTATCACAACTGCAAACCAAACACATAAACACACAACAACATACTCGGAGGCTCTAATTAAATATCTACCAAAACAACAGAGCAGACATCCAAGCAACCACTACCTCAAAACATAGCACATGCAACACATAGTTCACAAAGTCAGTGTGCCAAACAGTCACAGCCCTTAAGGCCAAACAACATGCCTGATACACTTGTAATAGGTGACTCCATAGTCAGACACACTGACGTCCCGCTCACCAGACTGAACAAGGAAAAGGTTACAGTAAGCTGCCTGTCGGGCGCTAGAATCTGCCACATAACACAAGCACTCAGGTCACTCCAAAGCAAGTACAAATATGACTCAGTCATTGTCCATGCCGATGCGAATGACCTGACACGTACCTCCCTGGTCTATATGAAAAGAGACATAGAGGAGCTCTCTGATTATGTAGCCCAGGCCGGTATGACCTTGACCCTGAGCAGCATCTTACCCTCACCAAGAATGATGCCACAGTACAAAGACAAAATGATCAGCTTTAACAATTGGCTGAATTACTGGTGTCATTCTAAGGGGATCCAATGTCTGTCTGCTTGGGATGACATGCTTGACATGCAACGCTGCTTCACAAGGGACGGCTTGCACCTGTCACCCCTGGGCTTCCAGATATTGGCCAAGGCTCTTGCCACCCCCATAGTGCCTTTTTTAGGCAAGGCTCAAAAGACAAACCCACCTCCCTAGAAAACACAAGTGGAAGAAAACTAAGGGTAATGCTGCTCAACGCCAGAAGTGTAAACCTCAAGATGCATGCTCTCGAAGCCCTCCTCAGTATGGAGAACATCGATGTCTGTGCAGCGACTGAAACCTGGTTCAAGGCTCTTGAGAGCACCCCAGCACTACCAGGTTATACCTCATATCATGATTTTCGGCCCCAAAACGTGGACCGAACCACAAAAGGAGGGGGAGTATCCATATTTATCAAAGATACCCACACCTCCAGGTTAGTGGCAACACATGAAGCATTGGAGACCATCCATGTGCAACTAACCATAGGCAAAACTGCCTACAGTTTGTAGCATGCTACAGACCACTCTCTCAAACTCAGGAACCCCACTCAGCCTTCCTGAAGACACTGGAGAGTATGAATGTCTCTCCAAATACCATCATATTGGGAGACTTCAACTACCCAAACATAGACTGGGAGCATTACTCAAGCCCCAACACCCTAGCCCAAAGGTTCCTAGAATTCATAAACTCAAATGCGATGGAACAACTAGTCACCACTCCCACAAGAGGAGATAATATACTAGACCTGATCATCACGAACATGAGATTTGACACAATGCTCCACACCGGAAGTATACCCCTCATTAGTGAGATCAGACCATAAATTAATCCCACTGGAAATTCAGATCCCGCCCCCACCCCCAGCACAAAAGACCACAGCGAAGAATTTCTCAAAAGCCGACTTCACACTTCTTAAGACTGAAGTGGTATCCTTCAAGGCCCCTGGGCCAGTGGAAACCACAGCCCACACCGCTGAATCCTTTATAAACGCTTTCTACGGACACCTTCAAGAATGCATGGATCATGCAATCCCAAATAAAACCAAGACCCTTTCCCCCAAAGGCAGGCGTCCTGTCTGGTGGACCCCAGCCATTAACAAGCTTTACAACAGGAGGAGGAAGCTACTACATGACAGAGCAAAATCCCCAAAAGGGAAGGCATCTCTGATCAGTACTAGCAAAAAACTACGATCACTCATAAAATCATCCAAGGCCAGCTTTGAGAGAAAGATCACAAAAGACACTAAAGACAATCACAAGGCCTTCTTTAGTTATGTTAGACACCTGGGTGGAAACTCCTAGATATGCCCAGAGTTAGTCCAAAATGACAAAAAATACACTGAACACACAGACATTGCCAACATACTGGCAGACAGGTTCAGTGCAAATCCCCCCCCCCCCCCAAAAGGAGAAATATCTATCCCAGCAGAGTGTAGCCTCCCTGACATCTCAGATGCCCAGGTGAGAGCCGCCCTCTCCAAAGCTAAAAACACAGCATCAATGGGACCAGACGGTGTCCCAGGTTGCATGTGACATGAACTCCAAGAGGAACTAAACCTGCACATAAGGCTGCTGTTTAATCTTAGCCTTAATACAGGATACGTACCCAAAGAATGGCATACAGCAACAGTGGTCCCACTCCACAAAGGAGGTGCTTCTACGGACCCTGGAAATTACCGCCCCATAAGCTTGATGAGCCTGGTCTGCAAAGCTATGGAGAGGATCATTATGGAACTCATAAACAAAGACATTGGGGACATACAGACACTGGATCCTACCCAATTCGGCTTTGTCAAGGGCAGATCCTGCCTTTTGAACCTGGTCGACTTTTTTGAAACAGTCACTATGGCCATTGATGATGATGAGGGTAAGGCAGTTCACACAGTCTACCTTGATCTTGCAAAAGCCTTCAACACAATACTCCACTCGGGCATCATAGACAAGCTCACCAGCTTAAATGTAAACCCATATGTCATAAGATGGGTTGCAAACTGGCTCAAGGACAGAACCCACAAGGTCAGAACTGCTGGAGCCATGTCAGACTCTAAGACAGTCACAAGCAGTGTCCCACAGGGCTTGGTCCTGGGACCTCTCTTGTTCGGCATTTATTTTACCAAGGTACAAGCAAACAGGAGGATTGTGGCTGACAAAGTTCGCAGATGACTGCAAACTGGGCGCCATGATTGATACTCCAGCGGACACAAGCATTCTTCAGAAAGGCCTCACAGAAATGGATAACTGGTGCCAGAGCCATGGCCTTAAACTGAACGCCAAACACTGTATAGTCATACCCTTTGGGAAAAACAAAGTACCCACAAATTACCATATAGGTGGTAATCCATTAAGTACGGAAGAAGTAATCAGGGACCTAGGGACCCAAGTTGACAGTAACCTCTCATTTGACACTCACATTGTCAAGGTGGTTAGGAAGACCTTCTATATTACCCACCTTATCATGAAAGGATTCACATCTATATCAAGAGAGGTCACCGTGCCCCTATACCCTTCCCTTATCAGGCCCATAATTGAGTACAATGCCCCATTTGGGATGTACCTTACCCAACACCTGCATCAGTTAGAAAGACCCCATAAGTACCTCACCAAGAGGATCAAGGGTCTCAAACATATGTCATATGCTGCCCAGCTGAAGAAACTCCAGCTCTATTCAGTTGCTTACCGCCTACTCAGAGGCGATCTATGCCTGATGTACAAGGCCATGTCCAATCCACTATTAATGGACATGCTCCACCTCAGAAAATCCAAATCCAACAGAGCCACCAGAGCAAGAGATTTGAACCTCAACACAGACATAAATAGGATGTGCTGGAGGGACAGACTCATAACCCAGAGGCTCCCTACACTCTGGAACAGAATCCCAGTCCATATTAGGCAGAGCCCCTCACTGACTCTCTTCAAGAAAAATCTTGACGAGTGGATGGGAGTTCGTAGGTTTACCCCAGGGTCATCTCTGTGTCATTACTAGACAGAGGCACAGTAAACTAAACCCTAAATGGGTATAGTATTCTCATTCCAAGGGGTGGCGAAAGCCACACACACTCGGGCTAGGCTTATAAATGCCCTAGGGCATATAGCCTAGTATGAACCTATGAACCTATACACATCACAGATACACACACCTCTGGGTTGTTACCACTGCACTGAGCATGACAGGCCATACATATACAACTACCATTGTGCAAAACTGCCTTTTGGTTTCGTGTGTAGTTCAGACCACCCCCTCCCAAATCCAGGGACCACACTTGGCTTCCCTGGGAACAGTGTGAGATATGAAGGTGTTCACATACGCCATTACAGTGGTTAACTTCAGGTACAGGAATATTGACTGGGGGAACTACTCAGGCCTCAACAACATCACCCTACAGCCACTACAATTTGTGAATCCATGTGCTATGGCAGAACCAGTCACCACAGCCCCAAGGGGGAATGCATATTGGACCTGATCATCACCAACATGGGGGCTCTATGTTCCACACCAGAGGTAGACCACCATTGTTGAGATATGACCATAACCAACTTTCCCTGGACGTCCATATCCGATCCCCACCCCCAGGCAAGAAATCACTGCTAACAAAGTATTTCTCAAAAGCAGACTTTGCACTTGTGAAGACTGGGGTGGAATACTTCCAAGGCCCTGTGCTGGAGGATTATACAGCCCAATCTGCAGAATCCTTTACTAATGCATTCTATGAGCACCTGCAGGTTTTCATTGATCGTGCTATCCCAAATAAAACTAAGACTCCTCCACAACAGGAGACCTGTCTGGTTGACACCAGCCATATATAAGCTGTACAACAGAAGGAGTGAGCTAATACATAACAGAGCAATATCCCACAGAGGGAGGACATCTCTGAACAGTATTGGCAGGACACTTCAATCCCTCAAAATCATCACTTGCAAGTTTTGACAGTGAAATTGCCCAGACATTACAGATAAGGCTCCCCTCAGGCTGGAATTGAATCCCAATTAATGTTAGACATAGACACTCAGCAACCCTCTTCCAGCAAACTCCAGCCACATGGATGTGACATTGCTTGACGGAGGCACAGCAAACTAGCCTTAAACGGTGCCTTCTGTGACCTTCTTTACAGAGGCACAGTAGGCTACTGTACTGGGGAGGCAGATGCCAAATACACTCTGGCTAGGCTTATGTATTCCCTAGGGTAAACAGCCTAGTATCGACTTCTGCACCCATATGTTTATGGTTGGGATGCACAATATTTGTTGCTGATAAACTGTTTGCGGGTCTTTATTGCCATAGCTTTCCCTGTTTCTATGAACAACTTGTGTATCTGTGGAAGATGTTTGATCATGGCAGGGTTCCAGTATAGTACTTATGTCTCTGTTGTCATTTAACTGTGTGCACTGGGCAGATTGCTGTATTGTGGGAGGTTCCTGTCTTAACACATACAAATACCAGATATGTGTGTCCGACTGCTATACTGAGACATGGCCTAAGTGTGTGAGCATGCCCAGTTCAGGCTTTCCATGGTTTGTTGCCTGACATATGTCTCATTTATCAAAGTGTGTGAGCATGCCCAGTGTGACCTTTCCATATGTTGAGATCTGAGGTCCACTACATTTGTGATTGTGTGTGAACTTGAACAATATTTGTCATTTATAGTGTGTGTGTTGGAAGTCATGTTGTGTTCTTACTGCCCAACTGCTTTGTATCTGAACCCAACAGGGATTATGCTGTGCCTGCAGGGTTTCCATGGGACAATTTGCATACACTTGTCAACATTATTTCATACCGACCAAACAGATAGTGTAGTGGTTCAGTCCTTTCACTCTGGTGCACAGTTTCCTGGGTTTGAGTCCCATCACTGCTTTATATATTCATACTGTGCACACCAGACTAAGGTATGGCCATGTTGCATTTTGTTCAGCTATGGCCTACTTAAACCAGGCTTGTCCAACATTACTAGTGTATTACACAACTTGAGTGAACATTGAGAAACACTAGGCTATGTGCCCTAGGGCATTTGTAATCCTAGTCAGAGTGTGTTTGTCCTTCAACACACATTTTAACTGGAGTTTGCCATGACATTTTTCAAGGTTAGTATACTGTGCCTCTGTCTAACTGTGACATAAAAGTGATACCCAGGGTAAACCTACCATCTGCCATCCACTCATCAAGATTCCTCTTGAAGAGAGTCAATGAGGGACTCTCTGGTTAACCTGGACTGCGAATTTACTCAAGAGTGGAGGGAGCTTCTGGGTTATGGATCAATCACTACAGCATGTCCTATTTATTGCAGTGCTGAGGTTCAGGTCTCTCATGTGCATAGCTCAATGGGATTCAGATTTTACAAGGTGCAGCATGTGTATTGATTCCATGTTGGACATGGCTATATACATCAGGCACAGATCACCTCTGGGCAGGCAGTATGCCACTGTGTGTAGCTGCAGTTTGTTTAATCAGGCAGATTTGGGGTCTTTCCAGTTGCTGGAGGTGTCTGCTAAGGTACATCCCACAATTGTGAGCCTGATGAAGGATGACTGAAGAGGCACGATGACCTCCCCTGATATAGATGTGATTACCTTCATGATTAGGTGGGTATATGAAATGTTTTTATAACCACTACAGCCTCATGGTTGTCAAATGTGAGATTTCAATCAACTTGTGTCCCCAGGTCTCTTATTACTTCTTCTGTACATAATGGGTTACCACCTATGTGGTAATTGGTGGCCACTTACTGTTTTTCCAAAGGGGATGACTATACACTTTTTTGTGTTTAGCTTGATGACATGGCTGTGGCACCAGTTGTCTGTTTCTATGAGGCCCTTTTGTAGGATGCTTGTGTCAGCTGGAGGGTCAGATATGGCGGCCAGTTTCTAGTCATCTGCAAACTTGTTAAGACACAGTCCTTCCATGTTGGCCTGTACCTCCGAGAATTATATACCAAACAGGGGGGTCCCAGGACCGAGCCTTGTGGTATGCCAGTTGTAGCTGGTTTGGACTCTGACATGGCTCCAGCATTTCTGACCATGCCAGTTCTGTCCTTGAGCCAGCTTGCAACCCATCTAGTGACATAGGGGTTTATATTTAAGCTGGTGAGCTTATCTATAATGTCCACATGGGGTATTGTATGAAAGGCTTTTGCAAGGTCAAGGAAGGCTGTGTGAACCACCTTCCCCTCATCAATGGCCTTGGTGACTGTTTCAAATGACTCAACCAGGTTTAAGGGGCAGGATCTGCCCTTAAGAAAGCCACACTGGGTAGGGTCCAGTGTCTGTAGGTCCCCAATATCTTTATTTCTGAGGTCCATGATGATCCTTTCCATAGCTTTGCAGACCATGCTAGTCAGGATTCTGGGGTGATAGTTTCCATGATCCATTCAGGCACCACCTTTGTGGAGAGGGACCACTGTTGCTGTACACTGCTGTTTGGGTACATATCCTGTGGTAAGGCTGAGATTGAGCAGTGGTTTTATTTGGTGTTCAATTCTTCTTGGACTTCATGTTGGATGCAGCCCGGGACACCATCTGGTCCCATTGATGCTGTGTGTTTTGCTTTAGGGACACTGGCTGTTACCTGAGCATCTGCGATGTCAGGGGGCCAGCACTCTGCTGGGATAGATATTTGGCCTTTTGGTGGGGGGGGGGGTAGTTTGCACTGAGCCTGTCAGGTCGGATGTTGACAATGTCTGTGGGTTTGGTGTATTGTTTGTCATTTTGGACTAATTCTGAGCATATTTGGGAATTCCCACCTAGGTTCCTACCATCAGTAAAGAAAGCCTTGTGATTATTCTTAGTGTCCCGTACAATTTTTATCTTGTAGCTGGCCTTAGAGGATTTTATGTGTGGCCATAGTTATTTGTCATAATACTGATCAGTGATGCCTTCCCTTTTTGGGTTTTGCTCTATCATGTATTAGCTTCCTCCTTCTCTTGCATGGTTTGTTAATGGCTGGGGTCCACCAAACAGGATGCCTGCCTTTGGAGGATTGGGTCTTGGTTTTATTTGGGATTGCATAGTCCATGCATTCCTGAAGGTGTTCATAGAATGCATTCATAAAGGGTTCTGAGGTCTTGGCCATATTTTCCACAGGCACAAGGGCTTTAATGAATTTAACCTCAGTTTGGAGGAGTGCATAATTTGCTTTACACATGTTTTTCACTGTGGTTTTCTGGCCAGGGACTGGGATCAGGATGTGAATATCCAGTGAGATTACTGTATGGTCTGATCTTACCAGTGAGGGATACACTTCTCGTCTTGGCCGTAGTGTCCCCATGTTGGTGATTATCAGGTCCAGTATGTTTACCCATCTTGTGGGAGTGGTGACAATGTTCCATAGCATTTAGGTTTATGAAGTCTAGGAACCTTTGGCCTAGGGTGTTGGTGCTAGAATAATGCTCCCAGTCTATGTTTGGGTAGTCGCAGTCGCCCAATATAATGTTGTTTGGTGAGACCTTCATATTTTCATGTGATCTCAAGTAGGCCAAGTGGGGTTCCTGGATTTAGGAGGGTGGTCTGTAGCAGGCTATGAACTGGGAGGCAGTTTTAGCCACTGTTACTTGCACATGGATAGTCTGTGCTGCTTCATGTTGTGGCACCAACCTGGGGGTGTGGGTATCCTTGACAATTATTGATACTCACCCTCCTTTTGTGGTTTGTTCCATGTTTTGGGGCTGTAAAGCATGGTATGAGGTGTAACCTGGTAGTGCTAGGGTGCTCTTGGGAGCCTTGAACCAGGTTTCTGTTACTGCACAGATATCAACATTCTCCATGCTGAGGAGAGTTTGGACTGCATGCATCTTGCAGTTTAGACTTCTGGCATTGTGTAGCATTACTTCTAGTTTCGTATCCCTTGTGATACCTATGGAGGTGGGTTTGTGTTTTGAGCCTTACCTATTCAAGGCACTATGGGGGTGACAACAGCCTTTGCCAGTATCCAAAAGGCCAGCGGTGATAGGTGCAAGCCATCCCTAGCGGAGCATCGTGTCTTGCTCAGCATGTCATCCCAGGCTGACAGGCATTGGATCCCCTTTGACTAACAACAATACTTAAGCCAATTGTTGTAATTGATCATCTTGTCTTCATATTGTAGCATCATGCTTGGTGAGGGTCGGATGTTACTCATGGGTCATCCAGTTTGCATATACTACATGGTGTTACATTGCTTAACACATGGCAATCATGCCTCAGGTGGGGCTGCAGGGCTGCCTATGTTAGATGCACATACTGCACTCCCTGTACATGTTTGAAAGCAGGTTGTGTCAACTTAGGCATCCCTTTTACTATATGTGTGAGTCAGAGAGAGGTATCATTTCCAGGGTTCCTACTGAGCCAGTGTATGTGCTATGCGTTGCCTCTTTGCCAAGGCCAAGGCATACTGGGCACGCCTCCTTCTGCCTACTGGGGCAGGCTCAGGTTGTTCCTCCTCTGAGTCACGCTCTGCCTGTGATGGCCTTAGCAATGGTGGGGGGCTGTTTGGGCCGGGCCTGTGCTGGTCCTGCTGCAGCTGTTTTCGCAGAATCATATTATGTAGCATAGCACATACCATGACAATTTGGGTACATGTAGTTGGTGAGTACTGCAAGGCTCCACCAGATGTCTCCAGGCACCGGAACTGTGACTTGAGCAGCCCAAACACATGCTCTATTACATAACATGTTTGTGCCTGTGCCTCATTATGGCATTCCTGTTCAGGTGTGTGTGCATTTCTGATGGGTGTCATCAGCCACAGCTCCAGTGCATAACCAGCATCCCCCAATATGTGACCATGTGGTATGTCCCCATTGGCAAATGTCTGGTACAGCTGCGTCAGATGCCAGATATGGGAAACATGGTAGCTTCCAGGGCAGCCAGCACACACATTCATTATTATGCCCTGGGCATCACGCGCAACCTGGTAGTTGATGGAGGGGAAGCCCTTGCGGTTAATGTAGGCCCGACCCCGCTCACCGGCTGGTGCTTTGATGCATATATGTATGCAGTCTATTACACCCACTACCTCAGGGTATTCCGCTATTTGCTGGAAGAGATGCATATTGCTGGCCAATACCTCACGGGAATTGGGGAAATATACATGATCACCGACATGTGCTGACATGGCATCCAGGAACTGGTGCAGTACCCTGGATGCTGATGCCTGTGATATCCCCATCATATCACCAGTTGGTCTCTGGAATGTACCTGTTGCTAGTATTCTTAGGCCAACACATACCTTGGTTTCCACTGGGATGGGTTCCCCTCTGTTGGTTCTGTGTGTGAGGCGTGGCCTGCACAGCTCAACAATTTGCTGCAGGACGTCTCTGTCCACTCTATAGCGTTCCACTATCTCCAGCTCATGTAACCTCTGGTAGGTGACCCTGGGCCTGTACACTCTTCTCCGTCTCCTCACTGTGGGTTGTCCAGCAGCATTTGCATTGTCACCACCCTCAGCATGTTGCATATGTCACCTTATAACAGCTATGGCAGCCCCTAGCATTTTTTGTCTGAGTGAAGCTTTTTCAGTTTTCACTTCTAGTAGTTTACTCCAGTGTTGCAGTGTCTCTTCAGAGACACATACTGCACTGTTGTTTGCAGAGTTTTCAGTGCTGGGCTGGGCTACTGTTCTGCCTGTGTAATTGCCTGATTCTGATTGTTTTCACCTGCTAGCTCTGCTAGTATTCCCTGGTAGCTTCCTACAATTTGTTGTGCTTCCTTTTTCCTGTCTGTTTCCTCAGGGGGGAGTGACGCGCATACAAGGGCAAACACGCGCACAGCAGCTAACACGTGCGCACACATGCTGAGATGGACTACAACTTGCTTATTCGGGTTAAAACACACGCACACCAGTGCAAATGCACTTACAAGTCTTTAAACAGGCTTCTACATACTTACTCCAGCATAAACGTGCGCACTCACGCTTACATGCGAGCACTCAATCTTACTTGGGCTTCCCAGTGCGCACATGCGCGCATGCACGCTCGTCAAGAAACTTTGGTGTTATCCACAGTGTACACCTTCCATTTCTTGGCTTTCCCATGTCTACCTGTTGACACACCTCTTTCCATGATGTCTAACTGACAACTTTCACATCCCACTCTGCTCCAATGAGCTTCATTTCTTTCATACATACCCCCATGTGATGTCACCTATCTCCTACTCTGTTACTCCCCCTTATCCTACTCATACACTCTAGGGAATGTGCTCATATGCTATGTAAAAGTGTGATTCACTATCCTAACACTCATTTACATAGGATTGCCTACTAATGCTTAGTTACATGTCTTACACTGAGCTTCCCCCCTTAGCAACCCCTACTCGGTGGCCATGTTGTTTTCAGCCTGCTATTCCCTTACATAGTTTATTGATGGTTTGCATAAAACCCAAGTTTATGGGTTTTAAATATTTTTCTGTTTTTTTTTTTTTTTTTTTAGCGCAGCCCGTTTGCGCGGCGCTGCGCTACATTTAAACATCAGCGATCTCCGAAAAAAAAAATTATTTTAATTTTGCATGGTGGTACATTGCCAGTGGCCACATATTTGGCCATTGGCATGCTTCCTGAAACATATGCAACCTTTATTTGGAGCTGACAAGGTTCCATTGTGCTATTTGCAGAACGGTACTCAGTTGTCAACTGAGTACATTTCTGCAGATAACACGGCTCTTACACAGACAAGTTTGTGCTTCCTGGATCGCAAAATTACTTCATTTGCATGCCTTTCGGCTGCAAGTGAGATAATTTGCATATCCAAGCCCTGTCCATGTAAGAGCCATTTTAGGAGCTCACTTACACACCCCTGCAGGCTGTTCTTGGATTGCTCGTCGTACATGATGGCTGCATGGAGTCTTACACTACTCTTAGACTCTGTGCAAGCCATCGTGAATCCGGCCCAATGTTTAAGCCATCTAGCTTTTAAAAAAAGGTTTCAGGGAAGTAGTACCATTAAGGCCAGGGTATTTCTCTACATTGAGTCTAAGGATCCATTTTTGTTAATAGCTCTCTCTAGTATACTCACTTCTTTACAAGGTACTGATCATGCATTGCTGTACATTGCCAGCGCCCCTCTCCAACAAGTTGTTCGGACTCAGGGTCCAGCAGATAACAACAGTGTTTATTTTAGACAAAATGAAGAAAGGAGACTTCACATTGAAAGCCCCATTACCATACAAAGCACATCCCAGGAGCACCTCGCAATACAAAAGGGCGCAAAAGAATCACTATTCAGAGGGAACTGTGCAACAGCCCAAAAGAAGAAGGACATAATGACAGGTTTGGTGATAAATATTTCGTCCTTTACTTTCAGTGATGAACAGCTTAATCTTCTGAATAAGGGTCTGTCTTTCATCCCTGCCAGAAAAGCTGACTTGGCAGAGATGTTGAAAGACCTTAGATTACTGGGCAGGAATTTATCACTTAAATACTTGCTTGCTACGGACTCAGCGGGGTCTAATAAGATGAATGAACATTATAAGCAACCAAGTACTTTTGTTCCTGCAGTACCTGCAGGAGTACAGACGTTTTTAGACATTTGTGAGATCGCTTTTAGAGACTTGAATATGTCTTCTAATAATAATTATTCATTTTGTAATTTGTCCAGTGATGAATATAGCACTCTTCAAGAGCTAAAAAGCTTACACTCCTTGGAAATTAAACAGGCTGATAAGGGTGGGGGTATAGTTTTGTTGGACAGGGACCTTTATATTAGACAAATGGAGAAATTGTCACATAACACACAGACTTATCAATGTATTTCTAGAACAATAGTGAATGCAATTGTCAAGAAAGTATATTTTTTAATTTTTGATCTTTTAATAACTAACTTGATTAATGAATGCTTGTTCAAATATTTTAATGTCTATAAACCAGTACTCCCTAGGGTTTATGGCCTACCAAAAGTTCATAAAGATATGTTTGTTCCTCCCATGAGACCATTTGTTTCAGGCACTGGTTGGTGCACTGAACCCCTTTCTATTTTTGTAGAAGGGAATTTGCATGTTTTTTTGGAAGGCTGCCATACTTTATTACGAGACACTAAGATGTTTTTGGAACGTCTACAACATAGGATGACTAGTATCGAATGAGATGAAGAGTTTACTTTTGTTACAATGGAAATAGAATTTTTATTTACAAGTATTCCCAATTCTTGGGGTGTGGACAGAGTCAGAGAGTTCCTTACTGTTAACAGATGCCTTACAAATACTAAAATTCAGTTGATTTGTAGTCCACTGGAAATTATACTCGAGAATAATGTTATTGTTTTTCAAGACCATTTTTTTCTTCAGAAAGTTGGCGTAGCTATGGGCACTGCTTGTAGCAATAGCTAGGCCAACCTAGCTTTGGTGTGCTGGAAGCAGCAGACTATTTTTTCCGTAGATAATCCTTTCCTTGGGCAAGTATTATGGTATGTTCGCTTTGTAGATGATGTTTTTATGTTGTGGAAAGGACATGGCTCTGATATTCCTAGATTTATTGACTATTTACATACTACAACTGAATTCCTGAGATTTACTTACCATAGCTCAAATACAGAAATCAATTTTCTTGATGTTACGGTCAGGAGGTCTGATTTTAATCAGTTGAGTAGTAGTGTCTACCACAAACCTACAAGGAGAAATACATTTTTACATAAAACTAGTATGCATCCAAGGCATATCCCCAGGAATGTCCTGAAGGGACAAGTTTTTAGGACTTTGCGTCTCCACAACAGTGATGAAGAAGCAGAAATAGCTCTTGAAAGTATTAATAAAATAATATCTGAAGTATGGAAATTGAGGGACACTAGATGAAGACCCTGTCTTAGAGAAAATATTAAAAGCCGCAATTTAGATAATAGTTTGGCAGCTAAGAATGATTTCACGGTTGTTTTTCAGTTTTCTAGTGATGTTAATCAGTACACACAGATTATTAGGAGACATTGGCATTTGTTACAAGAAGTTCCAGGGCTAATTGAAAAAGTTGGTGAGGTTCCTTTATTTTGCTTTAGGAACAATAGATCACTTAAGCAACATCTATGTAATAGGGAAGTCTCTGAGACTTTCAGTTTCCCTACATGCATCGGTACATTTCCTTGCAGAAGATGTACTGCCTGCAAATATATATTTAGTAAGAATACTTATACATACCCAACTCGAAAATTTTCTATTTCTAGCCATCAGTATTCAGATTGCAGGACTAGAGATGTAGTGTACTTTTCTTTCTGTCAAAAATGCCCTGCATATTATATAGGGAAAACTAATAGGATGTTGAAAGACAGAATATTGGAACACATTAGAGATATTACTAACTGTAAGGAAACTAATGCTTTAGCTAATCATGTAATGCATACTGATAGTTCCCATACCTTTAGGTTTTTTGTTATTCATATACCTAGTAGTATACGAGGTGGGGACATTGAGAATACTACAGAGAGCTATGAACAAAAATGAATCCTTAGACTTAATGCAGAGAAATACCCTGGCCTTAATGGTACTACTTCCCTGAAACCTTTTTTAAAAGCTAGACGGCTTAAACATTAACATTAAGTTTGTGTTTAGTTTGTATTTTATATATATATATATATATATATATATATATATATATATATATATATATATATAGAGGTATATATATATATATATATATATATATATATATATATATATATATATATATATATATATATATATATATATATATATATATATATATATATATATATATATATATATATATATATATATATATATATTTATAATATTGTTTTTTTTAACTTGCTTGTGCTTTTATTATTAGGTTTTAGTAATTATTTAGTGTAATGTATTTCTTTCTCCTTTTGCAGTTCACTATACCTTTTATTTGTCTTTGCATAGCATCATGTGACTGGCTTTTTCAGTTAATTGAATGCACCTATTTAAGCTGCTTATTATTTTATAGTAGTGTCTGATGAAGCAACAGCAGTTGTGAAAGCGCTTACCTTTTTTTCTTTTTTTTTGGTTTTTGGCTTGAATAAATGTCATTTTTTGTGTGTTAACTTGGTGCAGTTTTTCTGTTTTTGATTTCTGTATCTGTGTTTGTCATTCCTTACATTATAAGCACTCCTCATCCATCCCCCTCTTTTAACCTTTTGTTCTTTTGGAGCTTTTACCTGTACTCTGCTCAGACATAACTTTTCTTCTATAATCCCTTTATTATCTTTTCTTTGCTATAACTATGTCTTGCATGCTGGGCAGGTCCTGGATTAAATAGAGAACAAGGCAGAGGCCTTCACAGTACCACCACACTACCCAAGTGTTTCTGCTTGCTCGGGAAATTGATTTATTTGGGAGTTCATATGCCTCTCCAACATCTAATGAAAAATGATATTAGAAATAATATCCAGTTTATTTGGTGTTCAAAACTGAAACTGATTAAGCAAAGGGTGCTATATTGTGACATAAAAGAGGGTAGGTTGGCATTAATCCACCCAGTGCTTTTATGGCATCTCCAACTTGTTATTGGATACTGATGGAGATGGAGTAGGAGAAAAGAGGTATAGTAGCAGAAACTTTATGGAATAAGTATAAGACACAGTTGTTAAGTATTTCAGTAGGTAAAAATGAAACAAGATACTATAAGTAAAGAACTGGAACAGCAGGTAAAAATTGAGGTCACAGATATTGAAAATAGAGGTTTAAGGCATGTAAAAATGCAGGTAAAAGCAGTACTGGGAAGTGCCATTGTGTATGACCCTGGAAAATTTAGTAGGGAGAGAAAAAAAAAACATTTATAAAAGAGTTTCAAAGCAGTGGAAGAAATAATTGATTTTCGTGGATATTAATGTTGTACAAATTGCCTGTAAAGGGACAAATGAGATATAAGCAGTGAAATTAAAGACTATATACAACAGAGTATGCATTAGTAGAATCTAGGAGGATGAAAATGTTTTGTGAAAAATTTCAGCAAGAATATGCAGATGACTGTTTTCAAGAAATAAACATGCATATGTCTATATTGAGAATATAAGAATGTTACATGATGTAAAGAGGAAAAAGGACTGGATTTTGATGGGACAATATAGAATGCATGGCAAAGTAAGTGTGAGGAATTATTGTAACCATTATGGGACTGAACAGTAGTGTTCAGGGCAATAAGGCTGCTGTGAAGAAAGGGGAGGGGAAATTCTAAGAAAAAATGAGAAATGTTAATTTTGTTAATTGTGTTTGATGTTAAAGTGTCACAAAACTATATTATTTAAAAAATAACCATGTGTATAATGTGAAATAAATGATGTGTACTTATATGATGTGTAAATACTGAATTTTGATATGATATAAAGTAAACTCTCTTGCTCTGTCCTTTGTGTGAGGCTAAAGATCTTCTGCATGAAGAGAGGAAAGGTAGAGGAGGAGAGGGAACTGCTGGATTTATATACAGAGTAAAAAGATGGAGAGGTCTGAAAGTGAAGATCTGCAAATGTTTCACACGTGAATTTTACAGATACTTCAGAGGTAGATTTTTGAAGCATGTGCTGTTGACAGAAGGAAAGACAGAAAGACAACATCCTGTAGTGAAGATTCAGACAAAAATTATACTAACAGGTATATTGTTTGAAGTTGATCTATTGGTTCTGCTTGGCTTTTCTGTAAGGAATGTAAGGGCTCCAATTCACTTTGAGTAAGAGTCCTTTTGTGACAAAACCTTTGAGACTTTTCAACTAGCAGAAGGTTTTGAATTTTTTTGATAAAAATCCTTCCAAAAGCCATGGAAGGGCTGCATAGCAACTAGGAATGCTACTCACGAAAATATTGTGGTGCAGTTCTGAACTATATATGTGACTAAGCAAGACCTATGTGTGTAATTCAAACTGAAATATCACACTGTTTTTGAAAAAAAAAGTACTGATGAGAGATCCTTATGGAAAAGGCCATATGAAGTTGGGGTATATTTGTATGTAGTTAATGGAAGAATGCAACATTTGTCTAGTGTTATTTTGTTAAATGGAAAGTAAAGGATGGTATGTTCTTTGGGAGAAATTAAAACATGTTTTGTCTGTAATGCTGGTGATCATTTCATAGACGTTCGCCCTAAAAATGATGCACATGTTGTAAAGAAATTGGAAATTCAATTAAAGACTACAAAATGATTTGCATTTTTTTAACCACCTTCAATCTCAGACCAGCTTGGAGCAGAAGACTGGGCCTTTATACCTGCTGCCATCCTGTGAAATGCTGATACAAAAGTAAAGGTAAGGTATCTACATGCAAGACAGGGGATACTTCAAAGTGTGAGATCAGCAACGGCCAACCTATGTAGCCATATAGGAGTAGTACCTGTGGAAGTGATGGCAGTATCAGGGTTGGGTAACTTACTGCCCTGAAGCAGTCACATGTACTCCCACACTTGTTTTTCAGAGCTATAGCTTATTTTGCTATGTGAACAGAAAACCATGAGCAGTCCATCAAGTGGACATGCCCTTCAGTGGTTACTTTGTTATGCACAGAAATTTACTGGGTAGGCTGCAAGAATGTCATTATGGTGTTAAAATAAGAATTTATTACAGCATGGTCTTAAAATTTGTGCTGTTATATTATTTCATAATGTCATAATTGTTATATTGTTAATGCATTTAATTAATAAAGTGTTTCAATTTTACTTCTTTCTTCTTTGCTGTAAATGATTGGTAGTTAAGTGATAAGGTATGGTATGGTTTGATGGCTGCACCTGGGTTTAGGGTACAGTACATATAATCATAACAGTCTAAACACTGCATATATTGCCCAAGAGTATAGCATAGTTAATTGTGGTTGAGAAATGCTGTATTTGGATGCAAATTTCCATGTGCAGCTCATGCATGAGAAGCTGAACCCATTTTACATTTATAAGAACAAATACACCAATGTGTAATATTACAGTTCATGGAAGTCGGCTTTGCTTAGCTTCATTGGCAGAAAAAAATGCATAAATGCACCACAGTTCTTAGCAATATGCATATAGCTACCATTTTAATTGTGCTTAGGTAAGCTTCCCGGTAATTAATTTGGAAAAGTGCAAAATAGATGAAAGCAAGTTAACAAATACTTACAACTGAAAATTAACGAAAAATTAGACAGATTCAATTCAGTTAACAATATTACTGGGAGAAAGGATTTGTTTTTAGAGTAAGGTGAAGAAGATATACAGTTGCTTTATATTGATGTAAATCACTGGAGTAATTACAGTACTGAGTGTAATTTATTGTAGCTGTATATATAGTTGCTGAAGGCTCACCATTGGTGATATGTACAGGAAAACTCTGGGGTATCAACATTCTACATTTTATCAGTGTGATGCTCAATTTCTGATAAATACATAATGAAATTTTAAATGATATATACTTGTACTTGCACACTGATTTATACAGCGTCTCTTCAAACATTTTGTTGTTATCTGCTTTAATAACATTGTTCTGAAATTAGGTATCATGAATGAAAGTCTTGTCATCCTTCCTTGTGTTGATGCTGGTATCCTTTTGCTATGAACTTAGGGCTCAGGACCCTTTCATTATGGTACTGCTAGAATACGTTGACATGGAACTTCAGTGTCAGGACTGACAATGTGAACTCATACATTCAGTTTGGATGATGCTTTAACTGCTGTGTTGATGAGCAGGTTTCATGTGTGTAGTTCTTGTCTCACTAGGAGCAATCATATATGTCTTTTTTCAGGTAAATACATGAAACAACAGCAGAGATTCAGACAGAAAAAACGTCAGCCCTGAAGTCAAAAGTGTCTGCATGGAAGCTCAGTAACCATGCCATCATTTACTCCTTCACAGGGTCTGCAGCAGAAATAAGCAGTTTCACTGTGCCAGCATGCCAGGCAGATGTGGACAAAATGGCTACTGTTAATGATGCCATAACCATCATATTCATGACACAGCCTATGGACAGTAGCACACGGTTGACAGCTGTACTGGTAGGATCAAACATGCCACAGCAGGTACATGACTCTGCAGGAGGTGATACAGGCTTACACAGCTAAGCAGATGAGGACATTACATTGCAGGGAGTACAGGGAGGTACCCCAAGTGTCTCAACACCAGTGTTTGCTGAACTGCAGGAACACCATCAGGAAGACATTGCAGTCTCAGAGGTAGCAGCATCCACTGTAATGGTAGCAAGTAAAGGGGTGCCAAGTGAAGGCGCATGTCTCAGGTAGGTCCAGATACATAGATAGCCTTGGCTGCTGAGTAGCAGATGTGGTAGGGCATCATTCAGATGCAGTCCACTGCTACCAGAGAGTCAGTAGAAGTAGTCCGAGTACTGCAGGATGTACATGAGGATTTCCATGACTATCTGGGAATGGTAAAGGGCAGGGATGATGCCACAATATGGTGGCATACACAGCAGCCATTTCTGCCTCCATGCACACAATAGTCAGAACCTACTAGATTCAAGTTAGAAACACTGGTGGATGGGGATGAGGCTGAGTACTGTCTGGACACATGGGGGCAGAGTATGCTACACACTGTGTGATTTTCAGGAAAGTAGTGGAAAAGGTGGGGGGACATAACCCCCAAGAAGGCTGACAGGCCTTATCAGCCTTCATATATACATAGTAGAACCATTTAATTAAGGTCTCTCTCATGTAACACTGTAAGATCAGTGTCTGTAGGATCACCTGCATTCAGAAGGTCATGTCATTGCAGGGCATCAACATGAAGCTCATCAAGCTCATGTGCTAACACTTCCTCATGATTACGGGCACCCTCATCCACACTATCTTTAGGGAGCATCGTATATGAGTTATTTGATGTATTATAAGTCAGGGTGCATAATGGTATTACTAAAGATACCACAAGGTATAATTCAGCAGCATGACTTTGACTTGAGTAATATTACTGTTTAAAATAAGAGAAAAGTTTAACAAAATGGAGAATCTGCAATCTACAATGTAAAACAGTGCTGAGGGCCTTCTACACATGGGAGGTGTAAGATTACAATAGTACAATAAATCCTGCCAGCAACACTAGGAATATGGCCACTTAATCATCAGCAATGTTCGAATGATAAGATCTAGTAATTCTGATGATAAATAGATAGGTGGGTGTCTATGACAGAAGGAATTAATCTCATGTGCAGTACATTAAAACAGGAAAATATTTTTATGCATGTAAACAAAAGTACAGAAACATTAGAATATACTATAAAAATGTAATATATATTTCCTTTCTGGTGGAAGTCAACACCTGTAAACTACAAGGATGTACACAACTGATACATGCTTACATACATACATTTCTTCCAGTTACTAAACCAAGTACTCCATGAGCAGTTCTCAGGTAATGAACTTTCCTGCATAAGCAGAACTACTGCTAAATATATAACCTGAATATTTCACTGCAGGCCCTTAAACTAACCACAAACAACAGTACAATAGAAATTGCCATATTCGATGTTTTGCTTCCTTCCAATGCAATTCACTGCACAGATCTCAGTGAGCAGCCCTGCATGACTCTGAATTTATGGTGCATCCAGACAAAACAGATATATAAAGCATACAAATGTACATACTATATATATATATATATATATATATATATATATATATATATATTTTTTTTTTTTTCTTTTAAGATAAGAAGGACTTTCTGATATACTGTGACAATAGGCCTTGCACCACACAGTATGGCCCTCACATAGCACTGCATGCATCAGTTATACTCTATGCAATTTTTATAATAAAGGTAATACTAATCTGTCATGGTCCATAGTTACAGACAAGATGCCAACTCTTTGCCTGCGCAGCTACTTACTGTGTATGAACTTGTCACACGGTGTTCCATTCTACTGACGCTGCTTACCACAAATACTATTTTCACTGGTGGAAGAACCAATAGCAGGAGGTTCACTGCCATCATGGCACACTTCACCACTAGACTGATGCATGACCATGTTGTGCAGAATGCAATATGCAGTAAACATCATGTATGAGGTAGCTGGGACATACTGAAGGGTAAGTACAGACTCATCCAGAAAATGGAAATGGGCTTTCAGTAGGCCAAACAATTTTTCATAGGTGTGTACTAGGCTAATTGCCCTGGAGCTTTTACAAGCCACGCCCATAGGATTACCCTGGCATCATGCCACCCGGCCTTAGTTCCCAGTGCCTCTGTCGAGTAGAGTCACAGGAGTGATCCCAGGAGTGAATTTTTTATTTCCCATCCACTCATCAAGATTTCTTTTGAAGAGGGCCAGTGAGGTACTCTGTTTGACATGTACGGGAAGTCTGTTCCATAGCACGGCCAGTCTCTGGCTTATGAAACTGCCCCTCCAGCAAGTTCTGTTGATTGTGGTAATGAGGTTGAGGTCTCTGGAGTATGTGGTGTGGAGAGATTGGGATTGCTATAGATGTAGCATTTCTAACACAGCTGGGTCAGACATGGCTTTGTAAGTCAAGCAGTGATTGCCTCTAATTAGGCGATATGAGACAGAGAAGAGTTGGAGTTTTTTTGAGTCTGTCCATATAGGGCAAGTGTTTAAGGCCTAGGATCCTCTTTGTGAGGTAGGCCTCTCCAGTTGTTGCAGGTGTCTAGTGAGGTACATGCCAAATGGGGCATTGTACTTGATGACTGACCTAATGAGGAAAGAGTAGAGGGAGACAATGACCTCTTTCTTCCTGGATGCAAAACCCTTAGTAATGAGATGTGCCACATAGAAGGGCTTTCTGACCACAGTGGCAATGTGGTGGTCAAAAGAGAGGGTTGCTGTCAACCTGTGTTCCCAGATCTTTTATAATGCCTTCTGTGTTCAGTGGACTACCATCAATGTGGTAATTCATGGGAAGTGGGTTTTTCCCAAAGGGGATGACGGCACATTTTTTGGCATTGAGCTTAAGGCCATGGTTCTGACACCAGTCGTTAGTCTCAGTGAGGCCTTTCTGTAGGATGTCAACATTACCTGCGGAGTTAATAATAGCTTCCAACTTGCAATCATCTATGAACTTTGTCAGCCAGAATCCCTTCGTGTTGGTCTAGACTTCAGAGAAGTAGATATCAAACAGGAGAGGACCCAGGACTAAACCCTGTGGGACTCCACTCCTGACTGGTCAGTAGTCTGACTTGGAGTCAGCTGCTTTCATACTGTGAGTTCTATCTGTGAGCCAGTTTGCAACCCACCTAGTGATATAGGGGTTGATGCCTAGCTTAGTGAGTTTTTCTATGATTCCTGATTGGGAAATGGTATCAAAGGCCTTGGCTAGATCAAGGTAGGCTGTATGAACCATCTTGCCTTCATCCACAGCTCTGGTGACTGACTCAAAGAAGTCGACTAAGTTGAGCAGGCATGATCTACCTTTTCACAAAATCAAACTGTGTGGGATCCAGAGTTTGAAGATTCCCTATGTCTTGTTTATTAGGCCCATGATGATGCATTCCATAGCTTTGCATATCAGACTTGTCAGGCTAATGGGGCGATAGTTCCCAAGGCCTTTAGTCGCTCCTCCTTTGTGGAGAGTGATGACTGATGCAGTGCGTTATTCGGTAGGGACAAAGCCTGAGGTGACGCTGTGATTGAACAGGGCACACAGGTGATGTGCCAGTTCACTCTGTAGTTCATGTAGAACACAGCCAGGAATATTGTCAGGTCCCATAGAAGCTGTATTCTTGGCCTTGGACAGCACTGTTTTAACCTGGGCAGCAGTAATACTGGGTGCCTGACAATCTACTGGTATTGTGATTGGGGGAGAGAGGGGTAAAGTTGGCACTGAATCTGTCAGCCAGTATACTGGCAATATCTGTTGGCTCGGTATAGGAGGTACCATTGTGCAGTAGTTCAGAGCAAATCTGGGTACTGCCATAGAGATTATTTACATAACTATAGAAGGCCTTGTGGTTGTCTTTACTATCTGCTGCAATTCTGTTTTCATAGCTAGCTTTAGAGGATTTGATGAGGGATCTCAACTTTTTGTTGAGGCTGATAAGGGAGTTTTTCCAGTCTTGGGACTTCACTTTATTCCACATCAGTTTCCTCTTTCTGTTGTAGAGTTTATTCATGGCAGGGGACCATCAGATTGGCTTCCTTTTTTTTTTTGGAAGAGAGCATCTTGGTTCTATTGGGTATGGCGAGATCCATGCATTTGTGTATGTATTTGTGCAGTGCATTGATGTATGATTCAGCAGTCATGCCACTATTCTCCATTTGCATGGGTGCTGTGAAGTTAGTCACTTCTGGGTTAAGGAGCCCAAAGTTAGCTTTGGAGAAGTTTTTCATGGTGGTTACCTTTGTGTGGGGGGTGGGTTGGGAGGGATGTGGATTTCCAAGGTGATTAGTTTGTTGTTGGATCAAACCAGGGAGGAGTCAACTATTGGTGTAGATCAATGGTTGCCAATGTTAGTAATGACCAGGCCAATGATGTTGCTACCTCTAGTGGGGGTAAAAATGAGCTGATCCAGGGCATTGGAATTAATGAATTCCAGGAAATGTTGGGCAAGTTTATTGGTACATGACTAGTTTTCTCAGTTAATGGAGGGGTAGTTGAAGTCTCCCAGTATAAGTGTTAGGTTGGACCCAAATATTCTCCAGGGTGCTTAGGAATGTGGAGTGTGAGTCTTGGGACATGGTTGGGGACCTATAGTAGGCTACAACCTGAATCACTGTCTTACCCAATGTTAGCTGCACCTGAAGTATCTCTGATGCATTATGTTGGGCTACCAGTTTGAAGGTGTGCGCATCCTTTATAAATATGTAAACACAACCACCTTTGGAGCTTCGGTCCAAGTTCTGGAGCTGAAATGTGTGGAATGAGTTATAGCCTGGTAGTGCAGGGGTGCTTTCTGCTGCCTTGAACCAGGTCTCTGTTACAGAGCAAATGTCGATGTTCTCCATTTTAAGGAGTGCTTCAAGGGAGTGCATATTTACATTTAGACATCTAGCATTGAGCAGCATGACCCTCAGATTGCTTTTGTTTATAGCTGTTACGGTGGTAATTTGGTCTTTGGAACACCACCTAAAAAAGGCACTATAGGGGTGGCAATAGCCTTGGCCAGTATCCGGAAGCCCAGGTGTGACAGATGCAGGCCATCTCAGGCAAAGCATCGAGGTCTGTCAGTCATGTCATCCCAGTGAGACAGATACTGGATCCCCTTAGAATGACACCAGAAACTTAGCCAATTATTGAAATCAGTAATTTTCTGTTTGTACTGTGGTATCATTCTGGGTGATGGCAGGATGCTGCTCAGGGCTAGGGTCATACCCGTCTGGGCTACATAATACGAGAGCTCCTCCATGTCTCTTTTCATGTAGTCCAGGGAGGTATGTCTCAGGTCATTCACACTCGCATGTACAATGACAGAGTCATATTTGTACCTGTTGTTGAGGGACCTGAGTGCGTGCATTATGTGGTGGATCCTGGCACCTGACAGGCAGCTGACTGTTACTTTCTCCTTATTTATCTAAGTGAGTAGGACATCAGTGTGTCTCACTATCAAGTCACCTATGACTAGGGTGTTGGGCATGCTGTTTTGCCTTATGGGCTTTGGTTGAGTGGCACGCTGTTTAGGAGATTTATGTGTCTCATGATTATTGTTGTGTTTTGGTGGGTCGAGTGCGTTTCTGCCTTGAGGTCTCTGTTGTTTGGGTAGATTTTATTCAGAGCCTACATGAAGGTGGGTGTGTGGTTTGTGTTTTTATGTGAAGGCAGTGCTGATATGTGTTCTGGAGGGCTATGTGTTCCATGTGGTGTGGTGCAAGTGTTGACCTTTTCCTTTTGACCAGCTATTCTGGTCTTGGCTGGAGAGTGCATGGCTTTCACTTTGGATACATAAGTGCATCTCTCATAAGTCTGAGTGTTGGGAGGTAAGAGGAGAGGGTTGTCGGTGTACATGAGGCAGTTGCTACATTGCCTCAGGATACCCAAGTTCACCAGGTTAATAAGAGAAAGCACATGGAACGGACCTTTAGACATGCCTGGAGGGGTGGGCATTATTAATAAGTACTGGTGCTGTTTCTTTGTAGAAAGTTTAATGCTGGTAGCAGGTTTGTGTGCTACAATAATTGCTACAAGAAGTCTGGTTAAGTGCTAGACTAATAAGCTAGTAAAAGTGCAGGAGAGGAGAGAACTAGCAGATCTAAGGGAGAAATTGAACAGCAGACTTTGGCACAACTCTGAAGCTTAAAAACCGTCTTGGATACAGCAAATCTGTATATGGACTAGATAAGTTACAGGAAAGGCCAGAAACAAGTGTAAACATGGGCTTTTAAACCAGAAAGTTGAAAGAGATGGAAAAACTGCCCAAACAGCCAATAAACTCCAATTTCTGGGGCAGAAACCACTCCTCTTGTGGTAGATAGGCTACCTGGTGCTTACCACTCCCACTGACAAGCTAGAAGGCTCCTCTCCAACACAGAAAGGCTTGGGAGACTCAGAAGCCTATATACAGTCCTGGATACAAAAAATCTGTATCTGGACTAGACTAGTTACAGGAAAGACGGGAAAAGCGTAAATGCGGGCTTTTAGACCAGAAAGTTGAAAGAGATGAAAAAACTGTCCTAATGGCCAATAAACTACAATTTCTGTGCCATAAACAACTCATCTTGTGATAGATAAGCTACCTAGTGCTTACCACTCCTACTGATAAGTTAAAGGCTTCCATCCAACACAGAAAGGTGTGTGGGGGCTCAAAAGCTTACAAACAGTCCTGGATACAGCAAGTCTGTATCTGGACTAGACTAGTTACAGGAAAGTCGGGAAACAAGCACAAGAGCTGGCTTTTAAACCAGAAAGTTGAAAGAGATGGAATAACTACCCAAACGGTCAATAAACTACAATTTCTGGGCCACAAACCCCTCTTGTGGTAGATTGGCTACCTAGTACTTACCACTCCCACTGATAAGCTAGAAGGCTTTCCTCCAGCACAGAAAGGCTTGGGGGGCTTAGAAGCTTACAAACAGTCCTGGATACAGCAAATCTGTATCTTGACTAGACTACTTACTGGAAAGGCAGGAAACGAGCTTAGATTTTCCTTTTACAGAAAAGCAGCTAAAACAGTACTAAAAACAATTCAAATGCAGTGCAAGCTAGCACACTTGGGTGTGTAGCAATATTAAAGCAATTACAGTTTAAATAAATGCAATTTATTCAAACTGTATTCTGAACTGAATTCAATTATTGTTTTATTCAACTCTTAACAGTTAAAAAGTGCCAAAAAATATACTTATCAGCTGAGAAGCTCACTCAGTCAGATTACAGGGAGATTCTAGCAAAGTTTTTTTTAGTAAAGTGGCAAGGGAGAAGGGAGAAACAGAAGATAAATCAAGGTTAAGGACCTAAGTGGGTTGGCCTTCTCAAATGTTCCCTCTGTATTAGGTAGAATGAGCTGTTAACACTAGACTGGGATAGGGCTGGAATAGATCTGAAGAGATGGGACTGGTAGAAGTGTCTGAAATCAAAATATGATCTCACTGTACTCAGCTGAGTGAGCAAATGAGATGGACCCAGGAGGAGTGCTCAAACACAAATTTACAGGAGGGGTGGGCAATTCCAAAGCCACCAAGACTAATACCACAACAAGATCAGGGAGGGATGGTAGAAAACTAACTGCAGAGAAACAGAGAGACCACAATATTCAATGAAGCAAATAAATAAACAGAAAAATAAAATGCAGTACTATCTTTAACAGTGTAAGTTTGTACTTAACTCAGCTTGTAATACAGTTGATTGTAGGTATATAGCAGCCAGCCAAACAGTTCAGATATTGAGCAGAAATAAATTCACAGGTTCCCTATTATTTAAGAGAACAGTCAATGTTTCGAACATTGCTTTGTCGACAGCTAAATGTCGAAAAGGTCAAATCCCGAACAAATGGAACAGTGATTTTTTTTTCTTAGGGAAAAAAAATCACTGGACCGTTTTTAGGACTTTGTCATTTCTTCCACTGTGGTGCAATCTCGAAGTTGGTATTTTTGTGGGATGAAGCTCTCCAGTTTATTTTGTATTTGGCTTTTTTTTTTTTTTTTGCGGACCAGCATTTTTTTTCCCTAGGAAAAAAAATCACTGTTCCATTTGTTTGGGATTTGGAGTATTTGACATTTAGCTGTCGATAAAGTGACGTTCGAAACATTGAACATTTGCTTATTTAATAAGGAAGCAATTCACAAATATGTGACTAAAACTTATAGGCACAGAGAAACCCTCTAGGCTAAGAGTTAAACACAAATATTAAAGAAGTGAAAACAAGAATAACGCCCACTAACTGCAGAGAGACAGAGAGACCACAAAATTCAATGAAACAAATAAATAAACAGAAAAATAAAATGCAGTACTATTTTTAACACTACACGTTTGTACTTAACTCAGCTTGTATTACAGTTGATTGTAAGTATATAGTAGCCAGCCAAACAGCTCAAATATTGAGCAGAAATAAATTCACAGATATGTGACTAACACTTATAAGCACAGAGAAATGATAATCCATGTCTGCGACAGCGTGATGTAGTACCTTTCCTTGGTAGCTTCCATAATGTTACAGACTGAGGTAATCAGCCATAGTTTGAGTGGGTAGCCTACATCACCTTGAAGAGACAAGGAAAATAGATTAGTACACAAGAAGGGAAGGGCGATTTAGTATTAAGCAATACATATTTCAAAGTATAACTAATTAAATAAATATATGTGAAATTTTCACTCACAGTCAAAGTGACCATACAACATCCTACTATGGGGGAAAAGCAGTAGAGTGAGCTTGTGTGCCAGATATGAGAATCGTGTGCACTGTCATGATGCTAGGCTGACATATTGTTAAGGCACCCCATGCATCACACACTAACTAGCAAAAAAAGCCTGAGTAATAACCATTGTGTCCCTAGTCTCTATCTGGAAGGTCCATGTGACAAGTATAGTGAAGGCTATACATACCTTAGCGTCCACTGGTATGGGGAGCACTCATTCCCTGGGTTTCTGTCATTGGGCAATAAAAAGTCAATAAGAACCTTATAACAGCCATATCCACTGTAAATCTATCAGAAATGGCTGGATTATTAAAGTTATAATGAGTTAATCGTTGTATATATCTGCGCCTTCTTGGCTACCGAGTACCACTAAGCACCTACAGTTGTGATTGCTCCAAGACAAGCAGCTCACACAGAGAAATAGGTAGGCTGGCAGCAACAGCAATCACCTTCACCAGCTGAAAAGTAGATATAAAAGGTATGATGTTGCCTTTTTTAATGTCTCTGGGCATGGTGTCAAAATGCATAAAACAGGCTATGAATCACAAACTGGTGGGAAGTAAGCTCATTGGCATAAAAAGTTCTGAGACTAGTCTCATTTCCATCTCATTAACACATCATTTGCATAAGTTGATTGAAAGCAGAGGTGTCTAAGCACAGCTGATCTTATGAATCATGCCAAGGCTGCATTTAGGCATAAACTGAAGCAGATTGCCTTTATACTTAAGTGCAGTGATTAGAAATACCACCCAGGGAATGAAAATGAAATTGTAGAATGTAGTGTGGGAAATACTAAGAAGCAATGTAAAGTACAAATACAAAATACTGATGAAGTTTTAATCCAAGGAAACCGTGAGGAGAAGCAGGAGGAATTGACTAATATTACTGGAAATATGGTAAAGAAAGGGAAGGAGAGAAAAATTGTTCTACAGGAAATGACATTTGGAAAGAGTGGGAGTAGGTAATTAGAAAGTTACTGTGATAAATATTAACAACCTAAAGAGAGAATTAAGAACTTTGGTGATGCCAAAATGGGCTGAAGAGCAATAAACTTGCATAATATGTTCATAAAGTACTACACCTTTGGATAAGGTGTAGAAAGACAAGATGGAAAAGTCATGAGGAAAGAAAATAGGGTAGAGTTTTGGAGCTTCATTCAGGCATCAGAATGTTGTTAAAAAATCAACAACTGAAACTGTTAGACATTATAATAATTATCTCTGGCAGATGTGTGGCTTTTGTTGTCAGATATGGGAAGAATGTATACTGAATAATTGTGATGCATGTCTATATTAACATTGACGAGGTGTCAGATATGTTTTTGAAAATAAGACAATATTATGTAATAGGTTCATAGGACAATACTAGGCTATTGGCCCAGAGGCCCTTATAAGCCTAGTCAAGAATTTCACCCATGTTCCCACAAAGTCAGCACTTGTTTTGCCTGTCCACCAGGGACACAGGTGGGATCTCAGGAGTGTATTTTCTGTTTCCCATCCAGTCATCCAGGTTCCTCTTAAAGAGGACTAGTGAGGTACTCTGCTTGACATGGAGAGGGAGTCTATTCCATAGATGGGGGAGTCTTTGGGACACATACCTATCTCACCAAGAAGTTCAAATAATGTCACAGACCAGGTTAAGGCCTTGTGTATGGGTTGCATGAGTGGAATTTGACTTACAGATATGCAGCAACTCCATCAAGGATGGGTCTGTGATGGCCTTGTGTGCCAGACACACATCACCTCTGAGCAGCCTGTATGAGACTGAGTAGAGGGGCAGGGCTTTTAGCCTTTCTGTATAGCATAGGTGTTTGAGACCCTGGGTTTTCCTCATCAGGAGCCTCTGTGGTCCCTCCAGCTGCTGCATGTGCTTGGCAAGGTACATGCCGAAGTGGGCATTGTACTCAACAATGGGTCTGATAAGGGAGGAGTGCATGGATGTTATGTCCTCCTTGTTTCTGGATGAAATACCCTTACTTATGAAATGGGTTATGTAGAAAGCCATCCATACAACAGAGGCAACGTGGTGGTCAAAAGTCAGGTTGCTATCACCCTGGGTGCCCAAGTCCCTCACGACTGATTGCATGCTTAGTATGTTGTTATTAATGTGATAATTAGTGGTAATAATGAACTAAAGGTCTTGGAGACAGTCCATCTTTCACCTACAAGAAGACAGTCCATCTTTCACCTACAAGAGAATTACAATATAATATTTATTTTAGAAAATCATTCTTGTATGTTATTAGGAGCACATGGTATTTCAGGCACATATAAATGTGGAAAGTGGAAAGAGTGAGTGCAGATTTATTAGTGACACCTTTAGTGTTTATGTTAAGGCACTGGACTTAAATTTATGGGTTAAGGGCAGATATGACTGGAATTTGCAGGGTGTAGTGTATTTAGCTATTTGTGATTCCATATTTCAGTTTCCATATTTCGGGACTCACTCTAACAGGTCCCAACATCTCAAATGGTTACCAAAATAAAGAGATGGTTATAGAACAAGAGGTAAGAAGAAAAAATAGAATGTATTGTTTTGTCCCTGGATACTATTTTGTTATGTTGTATTCTATGTAAATGGGAAAAAGTCTATTTATAAAATTGAATTATGTATATACATAAAAAGCCTTTCTGTTTTTAAGTGCCCTGGGATTACTTTACATCCACCTCAGCTACTACAAGCTCTGGCAGATGGGACCTCCATTTAGCATCTCATCCAAAAGACAGTACACTCAGGTGCATAGCAGCCCCCTAAGTTGTACTGCAGGGTCAGTACTGAAAAATTAATATAAGCACCCATTGTGAGAACAGTATCCACAGTCTTCTGATCTTCAAGTACCAAACATGAGTGTGCTGGCTGTTGAGACACTGTCACTCATATGCACAGCATGCCTCCACAGCCTGTCGCCAAAAGACAGACACCTTCTGTTTACCACTCTGATGTTAGAGTGAGACAGGTATGAGCAAATGGCAACAGTAATACATATCAATTTGTATTCATACCTGAGGTTTGATTGTAGGGAAAGTGAAAAAATAGTAATCATCATAATATATTCTGAATTGTTCCTAGACAGTGGACTTCCAGAGCAAGCTATAACTTTTGTGCATATCTATAAGATTTGCTTATCAACAACTTAAAGAAGTAATAACCACTCTGCACTCTGACAGCTTTCTATATAAGCTGAAGTGATCTTTGGTGTACATCTCTGACATGGCCAGTTTTTGACTACGTGGAGCACAGGACAGAAGGTTAGGATATGGCCCCTTTAATAAATATGTATCAGTATTCTTTTATCTAGCCACTTCTGAGGGTCTAGATGTACTTTGATACATTTTATGCCATATTTTTGAGCAATAACTTGTTAACTGTATTTTGAATGTTAGTCATAAGAAATCTGGCAATATAAAGACATTCCTCTGAACAGGCCCAATTGACTTAAATATGTGTTCCCAGTACTGTAACCACAGCTAAAATCATGGATATTTTTCAGCCATGCAATCACATACTGATACTGACTCTGAAAAGCCAGGTCTGCCACAGGATTACAAGATACATAAATGCATATGCGTGCACACACACACTATTTATACTTGCCTACAGGAAAATATGTGAAATATCATTTCACTTACAGCATGTCTTTGGGTTATGATGAAGGACAGAACACCTGAATAAAAGACAGAGACAGGGAAGGCATACAGACTCTACTCAGAAGAAATCACAGCCAAAACTTAACCACAGAAAAAAAAACCATGAGATGACAATGTCCTTTGATGCAAAACTATGACAATATGCAGTTGCTTTCATACACAACCTGCTCAAAATGTCAAAGACAGATATTTATTACACTTAATGTTAATGTTTGACTATGGTAAAATATGAATGAAATTATGTCTTACTTGTAAAAGGCAGGTACACTGCAATGCCATCCCCAAAGTATGCACATGCACAAGTCATAGAAATGATAATTTAAAAAATACAGCATACTGTGATGTTGCTTCTGCTGTCAGAAAACAACAGCAGGTTTAAGTTACTTTTATTTACAGATGACCCCTGTATTCCTCAATAGCAGACGCCTTACTGACCATGTGCATGCATTTCATTTGTCTGATTGTAAGCTCAAAGGATTCCAACTCACTGCACACAAATGCATATCAGTTCTTGATAACCAGCTTAATGAATGCTTAACTTAATCATAATAGCAGGGTCATTTTCACCCATAGTCAGCATGCATACACAGCTATTATAGCCACTTTATTGACTGTGCACAAATCAGATGTCTGACTGTTAAAAAAATAATTGCAATAGTAATGTAGTTCAGATTTATTTTGGACAAACACACAAATGCACAATAATTTTGTAAACCAGATTAATAACTGTTTAATTTAAGCCAAAAAAACAGGATCACTCATTTCATCTGTACACATCCCACAGACCCAGCAGTTGACTGTGTACACCACATATGTCTGATTTTGATAAATTTGTAATGCTTGCAATAATGTATTTCAATGTTATATCACACAAGCAGTAGCCATAGTAAAGTACTACAGCTTGCTTCACCAAACTACAAATTAGTCCTCAATAGACAGACTGAGGACTATTTAACTTAATCAAATGTGAGCAAGGTCACTTTTTAAACAGTTCCTCATCCAATAATTGTATCAGTTTTGTTGACTGTGCACACCTCAGAAGTCTGATAGTAATAAAACTAATAATGACCACAGCAATTTATTCCAGATCTGCTTCGCACAAACACCCGGCAACTAGCCACAGTAAAGTATGACAGCTTGCTTCACACAAATGCACATTAGTCCCGCAAAGCCAAAAATTACTTAACTATTAACTTTAAGAAAGTATAGCAGACCCTGGTCAGTCAGTTTCATACATAGACAATCACCATACCTAGCATTTTTGGGAAGTTTGTGTACACTTCAGATGCCTGAGTGTGATACAAATAAATGCAAAAAATAATGACCACAGTAATTTATTTCAAATATGTTAAACAGCTGTAGTAGCCAGCTCCATGCAAAACAATCCAGCTTTATTCATGCAAATCAATTTTATCCTGCAATATTCACAAGTCTTCTGTCCATAATACCTGGTTACCTGCCAAGACTAATAAAATGTACTTACTATAATCAAAACTACTTTGTGAGAGCTGCTACCCAACCTCAGGATTCTCTTGCAGACATTCCACACACTTACCACATTTGCATGGCGATGTTGGCTATGGATGTCCATTGCTGCTGTGGTCAATTCCCTCCATCATTCAGAGTTTCAATGCTTTCTGCTCAGTCCTTCCCATCACAGTCTAGAAAATTAGTCGCAGAGCCTCACTGAACCATTGTTTAGATCCTGGGGGTGGGGGACTGATCAGAAAGCCTGGAGATTTAGACATGCACAGCACATTATTTATAGGGTGCTGCAATGATGGCTCCTTGAACAGGGATACCTCAAAAGGCTCACATTTTAGCTTGAAGAAAAAAAAGAGAACAAGACAGAGAGAGTGGGGGAAAGAGAGAGAGAGAGAAAGAGAAGTTGTAAAAGCTCCTTTCAATCAAGTAGTTCCCTAGGTACCTGCTATGCTTGCATAATCAATTGTCTTATTGCTGCCTTGATATTGTCCTACCATTATGCTCCTTTGCTAAGCTTGCCTGCATCATTCCACATTTTTGTCAACTCAAATCAAATAGGAGCTTCCCACCTGCACTTGACCAACTCATTTGTTCCCCCTGGAAGGAAAAGCCAGCCCCATTCATTTTGTCAATTGACCAAGTGCAGTACAGCTCATTCATTCCCCGACTGGAGTGAGATCCTTTTCAGCTAACATATTCCCCCACAGAGACAAGAAATGGGTGTGAAGAAACATCTGTAGGGGAAATAACTCTCCCTCCCAGTCATACCTAACTCTTCATTGTGGTGGTAATGACACCAAAAGTGCTGCTGCCTGGATAAGTGCACATGTGCCACTATTTGCTTAGATTGCCCATCTTTACTGTATGACAGTGCTGCTTTAATCCATAAGTTGCTGGCATACCAATAAACAACTTTGAAGATGCTGGCCATCTGGTTGAACAGCCACACATCCCCAGTATGGTTGAACCAACTAGTGCCACACATTCATAACCCAGTTTCTTGGCTCTTTCAGCTTCAAGGTGTTATCTGGGTGTAATTAGGGCTTTATATTTCGATGTCACAGAGCCAAGCCCTCTATTTTTTATTCCTTTGATCCCCCTCTAAATTCCTGTTCCACTCTTCCTTATGGCTTCATCTCATTTCCAATGTTGCATATTATCTCATCCCCCTTGCCCTTCATTATTAATGGAGTGTAGTCTGAAACCATTTGCCTTCCTGTTTCTGTTGCTTCCACTTTATTTTTAAGTATTGTTTTTCTATTTTTTTGGAAACTAATGTAAGAAAGTGAAGTTTTTAACCTCTCTGTCCCTTTCCATCAAGGTGTCTATCTACTTCCCCCTTTGCGCATTTTATTTAGGGACTTAGGGTCTATCTTGTTCTGTTTTCTCTAGTCTGTTATTTTGTCTAAGCTTTCAATGAGTGTTATGTTAAAATCTCCCTCAGTTGTTTTCTTTCCTTCTATTTCCTCTTCTACTCTCAACTACTTGAAAAATTTCCTGAAGAAGTCTCTTTCTTTCCTATTGGGGCACACTTATTTCAAATGTTCCATTTCTCTACTTCTAATCTCCTCTTCCATATTATCAATCTTCATTCCCATCTATCCTTCTGAACATCTGCTTCCATCTCCCTATGATGTGGTCTGCACCTACCCAACTAGTCTTTTTCATTGCAAGTTTTCTTTAGCTTTACACTTTTTGCTTGGTATGCTATAGCAATATGACACCTGTTTTTTTACTGTGACACATGTATGTTATCCTCTCCCTCACTATCTTTTTTAATGGTATATGATATCCTCCCACACTTCATGTAATGGATACTGATGCTCATCGTTCCCATTTCACATTACTCTTCTTCCCTGGGCTAGATGGACTTACATCCCTTTATTCTTAGGTACTAGTTGTGCCTATGCCAAACTGCTGCTGGCTTCTACCCTGTTAACATGTGCCTCATGAATCTGTCCCACTTTCTTTCTCCTGCAGTGTTACTATGTCTCATTTTCTTTTCACCTATACTGTTACTTGTCTCACCTATACAAGTCCTATTCAACTCTGCTTATTATACCATCCTGAAGCTTTTCCATATATTCCATTATATGTGCTAGACATTCTACTGGTCCTCTCACTTTTGTTTCAGTCTTGGTTTTCTATCACCTTCTTTCTCATATGTTCAGCGTCTCCCTTTGATTAGTTTTCATACAACTATTCAATTTTCCTTGATATTCTTGCCTTTCCCTTTTTCCTCACTAGTCCCTGTACCTGCTCTTTCTTTTACTGAGTTTGGTTCTCTCTTATCCCTTCTCCAACTTAATCTCCATTAGTTCCTTTCCCCTCCATCTTCACTGTTAGCTCTTTCCTGTTGTAGTTTTTGTCACCTTATTCTAAGATCCCTGCTGTGGTTTTGGTTTCTTCACCTGGAGTGTGTTATGAGAAGGGGATTTCTGTGTGATTTTAAATCTTAACTTTTATCCATTTCCACCCTTGCCTTATTTCAGTTATTGTTTTATTTCTCATCTTACCTTCTTATCTCTTGCAATTAGCCTTATCCCTCCATCATTTTTGCTTATGTTGAAGTCTTGGTGTTTGTTTTTGTTCTCAGTCTATACCTAAAATGCCCAGTCTCTTATCGGTGTTAACTTTACATTTCCATTTTCCAATCATAGCTCCTGGAAATTATGCCATTCATGTGCAGCTATTTGTAATCTTCTAGTAACTCCATGAAGTTAGCTTCTTGTGTTCCCCTTTCTGGTGCTCTACTCAAAGCCCTTTTTTTGTTCCATACGTGTCATTTGGTAGGCCTATGTGCCAAGGAGCTAAATGCTACTACCTCGTACTCATTTGAATACCTTCCACACTCTCACCTACTACCTTCTCTCCGTGACTGCTTTCTCAAGCTGTGATATATTTCTAAGCATGATACATTTAGCCATCTTGAAATCCTGAAAATGTGACCTGAACTAGCTTGTTTTGCCCTTCTTGTTATTCTGCTTCTGATTGCACCACCCTTTTCCTCTCTCCTTTCTTTACTTGGAAGCTGTTTACTTAGTCACTGTGCACCACTAATGTTAGCTGGTTTTGATGTAGTGGTTAATGTGTTTTGCAACTTACCTTCCTTTTCACTTTTACATAATTGTCATAGCATTAGAATAATTAATTTTTCACTACTCATTCCATTTTTATTTTATTCCTGTATGTAGCATCTCACACTTTACTCCCCAACACACAATTTGCTTTATCCATGGTTTCTGCTCCAACTAACAAAATGTCACAAGAATTGCAAATGGGTGGGTTTGGATTTGTGTCACAAGAATTCTCTACCATGACTGGTGTGTTTAATACTTTGTACATGACTGGATAATTATGTTTTATTTCTCATTCTCCTCCTAGTCCCACAATGCTTAATTTGAATTGAGGTATCATGGTTAACATTAAAGACAGACAAAAAAAAAAAAATTAAATGAAAGAAGGTAAAACAAAAAGAGCTGAGAAAAACAAAACTGACCACATCTGCTCTTTTGGTGTTTAATGTCTATATTTTCCATGAGTTTCAAGTCTGACAATGTACCTCAGCCCTGCAGGTTCACTTGATTGTTCAAGTTTAAATGAATTGCACGTTGTGATGAGATGTTAAGCTTTATACTGACTATAAGCTGCAAACAGTTTGCTGGGTTGTTCAAGACTGAATTATTTCAACCGTAACTCTACCTGCAATGGTAGGTTGACACCTCACGAAGAATGTTAGAGAGGGTCTGTCAGCATTTGGATTAAAAAAAAAAGTGGAAATTGCAAAAGCATGCAGTCCAGCTAGTTTATTTTCTTGAGCATTTACAGCTTCTGAAAAAAGATGTATGAGTTAATCTGAGTAATTCAAGAAAAAAGAGAAAGTGAAAATGAAAATAGGTTCCAGAAGCCATGAAATATGCATATTACTCACACTACTGCCATTAAACTTACATGGAAAGTACAAAAATTAATTCCATATGTGCAGCGTGACTCATACAAACAGAGCTTGAAGTGGAAATAATTTCTTTATGTCTAGCATGGCTCATATAAATAGGGTTTGATGTAGGTTCTGGGAAAGATACCTCCAAGATCACTTTACAATTTGATGTATTAAAATAGTGAGAGTGCAAAGATATAACCAAATAATTGAGATACAGTAGTGACCATAAATGAATTCATGATGCTAGTTTACCAGCCTCCTCCAAGGAAAACAGCACTGGTGTCAAAGCCATGGCCTCAAGCTCAATGCCAAAAAGTGCACTGTCAACCCTTTTGGTAAAAACCCTGTACCCATGAACTACCACATAGGTGGTAGTCTACTTAACACTGAAAGTGTGATAGGAGACCTTGGGACACAGGTGGACAGTAGTCTCTCCTTTGATAATCACATTGCCACAGTAGTCAGGAAATCCTTCTACGTAGCACACCTCATCACAAAAGGTTTCTCATCCAGGAAAAAAGAGGTCATTGTTCCCCTCTACTCATCACTCATTAGACCCATTATAGACTACAATGCCCCTTTTGGTATGTACCTCACAAGACATCTACAACAACTGGAAAGGCCACAGAAATACCTCACAAAGAGGATTACCGGCCTCAAACAGATGCCCTACGCAGACAGTCTCAAAAAACTGCAGCTTTACTTCATCACATATCGCCTACTCAGAGGCGATCTCTGCCTAACACACAAAACTATGTCAAACCCAGAGCTTTTAGTCATGCTCCACTTAAATAAATCCCAATCCCTATGAGCTACATGCTCTAGAGACCTAAACCTTGTCACCACAATAAACAGAACATGCTGGTGGGATAGATTCCTGTCCCAGAAACTTCCCATACTCTGAAACAAACTACCTATCTATATCAAACAAAGCTCCTTATTAGCACTCTTCAAGAAAAATCTTGGTGATTGGATGGGAGATAGGAAATTCACCCCAGGGATCACTTCTGTGGCTCTGCTCAACAGTGGCACAGGAAAATAATTTTCTTGGGCGGCGAAAGCCAGGGTACCTTTTGGCTAGGCTTCTATAGGCCCTAGGACCACTAGCCTAGTACCTACCTATGAACCTATGAACCTGTGAAGAAAAAAAAAAGTTGTACTAAACAAGTGCAGCACAACAAATCACTTAGTATTCTATTTCTGATTTCTTGCAATTCCACCAATAAAAATGATTTAGACATGAATTTTATTTTACATTTGTTTACTGGGAAAGTCTGACTTGGAACAAATTGGCCTGGAGAGAAATGGTCCAGACACATGTCTTTGTAAACCAAGGCACCCAGAAGATGCTCACACAAATGCAGGGAGAACATGCAGACTCCACACAGAAGGCACCCCAGCTGAGAATTAAACTAGAGAACCTCTTGCTGTGAGGTGACAATGCTACCTCTGCACCAAAGTACCATACCTTTCAACTTATTTCTTCAAGAATTCTGAATAACGTTACAAATAATGAGAGGGGAGAACAAAATCAGAAACATTGTCTAAACATTATTAAAAGTTAATATAACAACAGGTTTTGTATCAACGTGCATTTTCTGAACAATAAGTATAAAACTTTAAAGAATTACATTACTGACTGAATCTAACCATAAGTGATTTACCTGAAAACCAAGCAGTTTATGTGGGGCAGGGCAAACATATGAAGCAAAATCAGGGACATTCTGCAAAAACAGAGACAGTTGAGAGGTACAGGTAAGACTCAAGAGAATGTCTGGTCACAATAGTCCATTACACAATAAGAATATGTTTTTGGGAATGCAGGATTTAAAATGATACATTTATGATATTCTGAATGCTATTACAACTGTCTATAAACTGGTCTCAGCAGAAAACTTTAAGAATTTGCAGTTTTAATGACCAAGATAATTAAAATTACATGTCCTTGAATTCTTATGTTGAGCCTTCTTCATTTTCAGTTTAGTATGGTTTGATATTATCATAACATCCATAGCATGACAGACAAAAGAAATAGAGAAATTGCAGTCATAATTAACTTTCGATCTTCAAATATAGAATACTTTACCTCCTCCCATAATGTGGAACAATTGGATAAAATGGGAGGGGGGGGGGGGCATTTACTAACCAGTAAGAAGGGAGCATTACTAAAAGGTTGCTTTATACTTATAAAAAGTTGTTTTCAAGTTAAGTGTCCCATCGCTTACCAGAATAGATGCGTGGTTGCAAAATAGTTGTCCAAATTCAAAAAAGTTACTGTAAGATGTACACAAGGTGTTTACCTCCCAGTACTTTTTTTCAAATTCAGAGACAATTCTACTGCAGTGCTTTTGCATGAAGATGTGCAGCCATGTTGGATAATAATGAAGCATCTGAGGGAGACATATATGCAAATTAGCCATGTGCTCACTTTCCATAACTGCTTGCAGTAAGGCATTTACATAGCTAAGTAATTCATAGAATTGCTCAGCTGCATAAATTAGCACAGCTGTTACTGGCCACGCCTGGTATTGAACTTTGCCAAAAGGCATTGCTCATACGTCACAATAGTGGTAAGTGCTGGGGAATCTAGTTGTCAGATAATGTTGAGAAATATGTACATGAGTGCATGTGAGTGGCTGCATGTATGAGTGTAAGCGTAAGTCTGCATCTGCCTGAGAGGTAGCAGTAGTGAGATTAAGTAGGGGATAAGTTAAGTGTGTGCGTGTGTGTGTGTGTGTGTGTGTGTGTGTGTGTGTGTGTGTGTGTGTGTGTGTGTGTGTGTGTAAGTGTATGCATGTAAGAGAAGGAGTGAGTGTGTCTGTGAGTGCAATCATGTGGTGAGGAGGCTAGACACCATGCAGAACTCTTGAATGTTTGTCTTAATGACATTTAAACATAACATGGACCGGGGGCTCTAGACACCAGGGATCATAGCACTTCCTTTCCTAGATACCCCTACAGGTGTTCCTCAAGGCTCCATACTAGGGCCTCTACTCTTCAGCATTTTTAATAATGACTTCCATTCCTGCATTAATAACAGCTCAGTTATTCAGTATGCGGATGACTCAGCAATAATTTGCACTGCCAATACCATACCCAAATTACTAACACTTACCCTGCCGGCCTTGTCATCTGCTGAAACATGGATGACATACAACCTTCTCGCCCTCAGTCCCAACAAAACTAAACTTTTTTTCTCCTCTAGGAAAACTACCCTAATAAACAAACCAGACTTCACTATCTATTCCTTGTTTCACTTGAAAGAAAGTTACTGTTTGTCGTTTTTGCATTTAGTTACTTGTAACACATTGCACTCAAGTTACCTGGCACTTGCTCACTAAAGCAATTATATAAGTCAGCACTAAAAGCACACCCCTCACCCCCATTAAAAGTTCTACCCCACTCCCCACTGGCCCTTGTTTTTTCCCAATATTATTCTAGCATGTCCAAAGGTCAGTTGTCAATCTCCTGGTCCAGCTGGTGAATCTAGAATCTTGAGGCAATGTTATAACTGCCTCATGTACACAGACAACCCTCTCCTCCTCCCACATAACACAAATACTTGCGATAGATGCAGCTATTTAGCCAAACTGGAGGCTGAGCTCTCTCAACTCAGGACTGGCAAGACCAGACAGGAGGAGAAGGCAACTACACACACCACAAAACCAGCCTCACATAATGCTACCACTCCACTGAATCAAACACATAAACACACAAAGACATACTCGGAGGCTCTGAGTAAAAATTTACCTAAACAGCAGAGGCCTCCAAAGCAGACACAACAACTGCTACCTCAAGACACCCCACAAGCAACACATAAACCACAAAAGCAGTGTGCAAAGCAGTCACAGCCCTTAAGGCCAAATACAACACCAAACATACTTGTCATAGGTGACTCCATAGTCAGACACACATAACACAAGCACGTCATTGTCCATGCTGGTGTGAGCGACCTGGACTACATGAAAAGAGACATAGAGGCTCTCTGATTATGTAGCCCAGGCAGGTATGACCCTAACCCTGAGCAGTATCCTTCCTTCACCAAGAATGATGCCACAATATAGAGACAAGATGATCAGCTTTAACAATTGGCTTAATGTCTGGTGTCATTCAAAGGGGATCCAGTGTCTGTCTGCCTGGGATGACATGTTCGGATATTGGCTAAGGCTCCACACCCCCCATAGTGCCTTTTTAGGCAAGGCTCAAATTCTAAACCTACCATCCTAGAAAACAAAATGGGAAGAAACTGAGGGTAATGCTGCTCAATGCCAGAAGTCTAAATCTCAAATTCTCAGTATGGAGAACATCGATGTCTGTGCTGTAACTGAAACCTGGTTCAAGGCTCCTGAGAGCACCCGGCACTATTAGGTTTTACCTCATATCATGTGTTCCACAAAAGGAGGGGTATCCATATTCATAAAAGAATACCCACACCTCAGGTGCAACTAACCAGGCCAAAACTGCTCTACAAATTGTAGCATGCTGCAGGCCGCCTCTCAAACTCAAACCCCCCACACAGCCTTCCTGAACACACTGGAGGAGGTATAAATGTATCTCCCACCATCATCTTGGGTGACTTCAACTACCCAAATATAGACTGGGAACATTACTCAAGCCCTAACTTTCTAGCCCAACGGTTCCTGGAGTTCATAAATTCAAATGCCATGGAACAGCTAGTCACTGTTCCCATGAGAGGAGAAAATATACTAGATCTCATTGTCACAAACATGGGGACAAAATGCTCCATACTCATTGGTGAGATCTGATCATAAACTAATCTCACTGAAACATCCATCGCCCCCACCCCAAACAAAAGACCATAGTGAAGAACTCTCTAAAGCAAACTTCACACTACTCAAGACTGGTGTGGTATCCTTCAAGGCCCACAAATGCCTTCTATGAACACCTCCAGGACTGCATGGATCAGGCAATCCCAAATAGAACCAAGACTCTTTCCAAGTCTGGTGGACCCCAGCCATTAACAAACTTTACAATAAGAGGAGAAAGCTATTACATGATAGAACAAAATCCATAAAGCACTCATAAAATCAACTAAGGCATTTTGAGAGAAAAAATTGCCATGGATTCAAGGACAATCATAAGGCCTTTTTCAGCTATGTTAGGAACCTGGGTGGAAACTCCCAGATATGCTCAGAATTAGTCCAAAATGATACAAAAATCACTGAACCCACAGACATTGCCAACATACTGGCAGACAGGTTCAGTGTAATCTCCCCTAAAGGAGAGATAACTATCCCAGCAGTGTAGCCTCCCAGACATCTCAAATGCACAGGTGAAAGCTGCTCTCCACAGCATCAATGGGACCGGATGGTGTCCACATAAGGCAGCTGTTTAATCTCAGCCTTACCACAGGATATGTGCCCAAGGAACTGTGGTCCCACTCGCGCCTCTAGGGACCCTGAACAAGTCTAGTCTGCAAAGCTATGGAGAGGATCATAATGGAGCTCATAAACAAAGATATAGGGGACTTGCAGACATTGGACCCGACCCAGTTTGGCTTTGTCAAGGGAAGATCATGCCTTTTGAACTTGTCGACTTCTTGAAACAGTCACCAAGGCCATTGATGAGGAAAGGCAGTCCATACAGCCTACCTTGACCTTGCACCAGCTTAAATGTAAACCCATATGTCACAAGATGGGTTGCAAACTGGACAGAACCCACAGGGTTAGAGTTGCTGGCGCGCTGTGTCAGACTCAAGCCGGTCACAAGTGGTGTCCCACAGTCCTTGGCCCCTATTGTTTGGCATCTACTTCTCAGAAGTACAGGCCAACATGGGACCATAGTGGAAAGTGCATCGGACACGGATATCCTTCAGAAGGGACTCACGGAAACAGATAGCTGGTGCCAGAGCCATGGCCTGAAGTTAAAAAATGTATAGTCAAAAACAAGGTAACCCCAAGCTACCATATAGGTGGCAATCCACTAAGCACAGAAGAGGTTATCAGGGACCTGGGGACCCAGGTTGACAGTGGTCTTTTTTTTGACACTCACGTGCTAAAGTGGTTAGAAAGACCTTCTACATTGCCCACCTGATCATGAAGGGATTCACATCCAGATCTAGTGAGGTCATTGTTCCCCTGTACTCTTCACTTATCAGACCAATGATACAATGCCCCATTCGGGATGTATCTCACCCGACATCTGCAGCAATTGGAGAGACCCCAAAAGTTCCTCACCAAAAGGATAAAGGACTCCAAAATCTGTCATATGCTGCCAGATTGAAGAAACTCCAGCTCTATTCAGTCGCATACCGTCTGCTCAGAGGTGACATGTTAATGGACATGCTGCACCTCAAAAAATCCATCCACCAAAAACCACTAGAGCAAGCGACTTAAAACCTTAGCACGGATATAAATAGGATGTGCTGCAGGGATAGATATCACTCAGAGACTCCCTATGCTGTGGAATAAAATCCCGGTCCATGTGAGGCAGAGCACCTCGCTGACTCTGTTCAAGAGAAATCTAGACCTGTGGATGGAATCATCTCTGTGTCACTGCTGGACAGAGGCACAACAAACTAATGGGCACAGTATTTTTCATATGGGCAGATAGCCTAGTATAAACCTATGAACCTATGAACCTATTCATTAAACAAAAGTATCCTAGAAGTAGTCCCCTCCATAAAATTACTAGGTGTTACCATAGATGAAAACTTAACCTTTGACAGCACATTCACAATATTGTTAATTAGACCTACCAAAAATTTGGTACCCTCTACAGACACAAACACTTCCTAAACCCTTCTAAAAACAAACTCTCACCTCTGCTTTCCTACTACCATCTCTATTATATGACACCCCACTCCTCATCAATATGCAATCCTCTCTAAAAACTAAAATGGAGACCTTTTATAATAAAATTATCAAATTTGCAACTAATGCTAAATATTCCTCCCATCACTGTTCCTCACTACATGCACTGAATTGGCATGAACTATTGCAATACCTTACCTACCATCAACTAGCTATGGCTCACAAAATAATCTATAAACCCTTTTGACTGCCCATCTCTCTGCACAATTCTAACACTATGCCATCCAAATAGACCCCTTAGATCTACCAATCAACCTTTACTACTTGTGCAAAACTCCTTCTGCATGGCCAACCTTTTGAACTCACTCACATCACCACTTAGATCCACTAATGATGCTAGCTCCTTTAAAAAGGCCCTTCACCTACATCTGTCAACTCAGTGGCACTGTTCATGCCCCAGATCTGAACCTTACATAACCTAACCATTCTCATACCACCACTTCTCACTTAAATTGTTCTTTCCTCATATAATCACACTTCAGTAGCTGCCTACTATTAACCTCAGATTCTCAACTCTGCTAATTATTTAATTTAATTTCATTTCATTTTCATTCTTTTTCTTTTTACCTAGCACATATATATATATAATTAAATGTTTGCATGTGTGCTGCAAACTCTTACTGTTTATCTAGTCATTGTATATTGCTATTGTTTCTTACACATACTGCCTTGTCTATGTTATTATGGCTGTAAAAAGGCCTTAATTATTTTTTGCCATTTTTATTTCCTACATTGTCAATTATATTTCTTTAATTAATTCTATTCTGTAATTTCTTGTTTTATTGGAGCTTTTCTCCCCAGGTCTCCACTGAAAATTAGTTCATTTTGGCTTAGTGGGCTTTCCTGGTAAATAAATAAATAAATAATATATTTACAGCTATCAGACTGTTTAACTATCTATATATCAATATCTTTCTATCTGTGTGACTGTTCCCATTTTGACAAATGTATTGGCTTTGTGAAAGAAAAAGTATTTGAACTCATATTGGTATTAAAACTGTATGTGCCTATAAATGTATCATCAGAATATGTACTGCAGTACAAGGTGTGGAAATATTCTCACAACAGTTAGCTATAACCGGAATTTTAATTGCTAATTAGTATGACATCAAAGGGAGTAGACTTGAGGATTAAGCTTTGGCATTGTTTTAATGCCTCTTACAGGTACATTTGACGTAAAACCTGGAAGCCCGGAATTGGGCCTATGGAGTATATAAGTGAAAATCATTAACTGTGAATGAATGCTTTTATAGTTGAAAGATGAGGCTGGAAGAGGCCTGCACTTTCCCTCTTCCTTAAAAGACAGCCTGCATCCCAGGAGGGGGGATGCTGACTTGCTAGTCACTTTTCAATGGAAGATTGCAGACCCACACATTATTTATATACTCTAAATAGAAACCCTTATCAGGGTCTCTTCATGTTTCCTTCAAGCTATATTACAAACCTGTGATTATAGATTGAACCATAACACATTTTATACATTATCAACAAGGCTACAATATAAAAGCACAATGTATGATTTGTGAAAGGAATACTAAAAACTTCCTCTATGCAGCATTTCTGAACCTTAGCATTCTGACAGTTTGCTCTATTTGCAGTGTTGTATCTTTTCCTGTCAAAGGATTATGATGCCATGTCAAACCATTATAGATACTGTTGATGTGAGTTATACAACATGAACATATATGGGAAAACATGTTATGGGAATTTACTAATAATAAATGAACATTGGTAATAGAAAACCAGAGATATATAAATCACAATGCAATGTGTTTTAAATATAACATTTTCTGTAGACCTCCTAGCTACACTAGCTTAACACAATATTACAAAAAACTGTGCTATATGAAACAAAATTAAAAAAAAAATCATAAGAACACAACAGTCTAGCCTAAATGATCTGTAATGTAAATATTTCCATATTTCCTTCTATATGAACAATGTCAGTGAAATATAAAACTATTTTGCCATAGAATCATTCAGTAAACTAGGTAAGGGCAGTTTTGAATGCAGTACATGATTTCAAGTAGACATGTCTTATGTTTGAATAACATAACTCTCACTTTTTGTTTCTAAATTGAAAAGCTGGTATAAAACTCATGGCGAAGGGTATTTCCTTCATTTACATTAATATAAAAATGGTTAAAACAGCACATATGATCAGACAGTCTCCAGCCTAATTCAATATTTTATTTTGCATCTCCCTTAGTGTAGAATCATTTATACCACTACAAGACAGCAAAACTTCAATGTCAGAATTTGAACATAGAGAAAGCATTCCTTCATCTCTGTATTGTGGCTTTATAAATGATAACCAGAGAAGTATAGTAATAAAAGTTGGCTTGTCTGTCTGTCTGACTGTATATCTATCTCTCTAGCGATCTTCACCTGCATCTGTGACTGTCTCTCTAGCTAGCTTGTTATCTTTGTTAAGCTATTTCTGCAGCCTTCTTTTCTACTGTATCTCATTTAATTATCTTTTTTTTTTTCAAAAGTAACTGCAGGTTAGGCATCAATTAATTGCTGTTTGAAGCATGTTTATTGATGGACACACTGGAGAATGATTTTTATTCTTCAAATATGGGACAAAATCTAAGTAGCAGGATATGTGAAGGTTACAATGAAGTCTTCCAGTGTAGCTAAAGATACAATATTGAACATTTTAATTGGTTTCTCTAGAGATTTGTATAAATGCTTGGACTCTTTTTGTAAAGAAAAGAGACAGTAGGAGGTGTTTAGCCAATTGCAATGTAATCTCTGCTTTGCTTTCCCTAGAGTCTGCCTGCAGAGGACAATGCCTGTTAAAGGGGCTTCATCAATTAGCCAGAAGATATGTATTTGAGATGCCATCCAAAAGTGTACTGGGGTTTAAGTCATTAGTTAGCAACATGAGCTGAAAGACCAAACCACTGACATATGTCGACCTTGAGATGCAAGTCACAAAGTGCTTTAGACTTTCTAAGTAGAATCTTTAAAAAGCTATTTGCCTGCTCATTTGGGGATTTGTGCAGGAAATGCTTGAAAAATGACAGTTTACAGTGTGTTAATAAAAGCTATAGTGCATAAAGTACATGCTGGGATCAATTTTTGTCTTAGGTTGTTTTGAGATGCTCATTTGAGGACCAAATTGCAATATACCTGCAGTGAACTATGCCTGATATTAAATGCACCATATATGTCATTTATGAGAAGCTTATTGTTCAGTAAATCATTGCAATTCATTTGACAAGACTTGCCATGTAAAATCCCTGTAGGCATTAATGCAGTAAATAAGAACAGTAGGTATGCCGGTTTAAATGCCAGTGTTTTTCATTATACATAATTTCATCAGCAAATAATATGTAACCTTAAAAATGTATAATTTATTTTGCAAACAAACCCATTTATGTGTGACTAATCATGAGATCTAGAAAAGCAAAACTGCCATATTTCAGAGCATTTCATTCAAAGTTAGTTCTAGATTTCATGGAAGATTATACTAACACATTTAGACCAGTGAGCAAACACTGCAAAATGAAGCTTATGAAATTATCAATTTCTATCACTTCCTGGCTTTTTTGTCTTATTTAGACAGGTTAAGCTACTAGCAGTTTCTGCCAACAATGTAGTCAAATTGCTGCCATGTATTATTAACATGGAAGAAATCATCTTTCAAACAGAATAAGGAATTACTTTTCATGATGTACCTGCTTTAGAGTCTTTAACTTTCACACCTGTAGCTGACCAGCCTGGTCACGTTAGTGTTAGCAAATTAATGAATCTGTCTTTGGAGTCAGGCTTATAACTCATGTTTGACCATAGTAACCATATAGTTTTCATGGCTTTATGTTGGTTAGCTTAAGTATCAGGACCTTTATAAATCTAGCTGCATAACCCAACCATCTCCCTTTGAAACATGGGCATTTATTTGGAGAGGTATGTTAGTTAGGGAGTTTCTGAAGGTTTTTTGTGTAGGGGATATGTTAGTTTGCGTATTTATACTGCCTGCTTCTGTCTAAAAGTGTTGTGGGGGTCAGACCAGGGGTGAATTTCTGATTTCCCATCTAATGGCTAAGGTTTTTCTTGAATAGGGTTAAGGATGGACTCTGCTTCACATGGATGGAGAGCCTTTTCCACAGTGTGGGAATCCTCTGAGATACATATCTGTCTCACCAACATGTTCTGTTTATGTCATAAGCAAAATTTAAATTCTTGGATCTAGTGGTTTTGATGCTGTTCATTTTGCAGATGTGCAAAAATTCTATCAGTGCTGGATCTGAGGATGGTTTGTAGACCAGGCACAGGTTGCCTCTCGGTCAACTGTAGGAGACTGAGTATAGAGACAGGGCTTTGATGCAATCTGTAGAGGACAATGTATTTATACCCTGGATTCTCTTGTTGAAGAACCTTTGTGGGCATTCCAGCTGTTGCATATGCCTGGACAAGTACATGCATAAGGAAGAATTGTAGTCAATGATGGGTCTTATAAGACTCCAATAAAGTGGCACTATGACTTGCTTGAACCTGGATGCCACCCTTACTTATAAGTTGAGTGACATAGAATGATTTTATTAGTACCTTGGAGACATGTTGGTCAAAGGCCAGATTACTGCTACAGTAAAAAGATCAATAACTACAGGTTTACTCTTATGGGGTTTCCTATTGAGGAGTAATTAACCTGGGTGGCCCTTTTTACAAAAGGCACTGCAATTCCTTTTGGGGAAGTGAGTTTTAGTCCATGAGTTTGGAACCAGTCATTTGCTGTGTTAGACTCTCTTGTAAGATGTTTGTGTAATGGGGAGAAAGTATGTAGTTCCCAATTTGAAGCTTTCTGTGAACTTGGTCAGCCAAAAGCCCTTGACATTAGCTTTTACCTCTGAGATGTAAGCAGGAGCGGGCCCATCATGGAACCCTGAGGTACCCCTCTGATCACCAGTCTCTTAGTTGATGTGGTCTCTTCAGTGCTGACTTCCTGGGTCCTAACTTTGTACAAACGTGCTGAATTTATTCCTACAAAAAAACTGAAATCGAAACCCTGAGCCTTCTGGCCAATAAATGACTACATTTTGTGCCCTTTTAGAGTACCTCCCAACTTAGACAGACCAGATAAATACCTTCTGCCACAAAATGGATGATCCTAGTCCTCTTAATGTAAACACACAGCAAGAAGGAATCCTCAAGTGCAATAGGACCACAAAACAACTTATTCATTAGCTAGATTGCTCTTCTGCAAGACAATTTAAATACAATAGGTATTAGTAACAACAGACAGAAATAGCCTATTTTGTTAAACAAAAAAATACCTAAAATGCTTTAAAAATGCTAGAAAGCAGCTGCAATCACTTAGATAATGATGCACAAGTGCAATAAATCAAACGCAAGAACATATCTTCCCCTAAATGGTTCTGGATGTGGTGGAAACACATTTTGATCATAGGCTAGCAGGCCAAGTTTTGCTGAGCTCTTTGAGAATGAACAGAGAGTCACACAAACATGGCAAATTTATATCAGCGAAACAAAAAGAAACTGAAATCTAACTCCCGAGCCATCTGGCCAATAAACAACTACACTTTCAGCCCTTTTAGAATGCTTACCGATTCAAATAAACCAGGTGAACACCCTCTTCCTTAAGCTGGACGATCCTAGTTTTTTTAATGTAAAAACACAACAAGATGAAACCCTCAAATGCAGCTCTACCACAACACTTATTCATTAACTAGATCACCTTTCTGCAAGGTAATTTAAATACAATCAATATTAGCAACAACAGTTATAGATAAGCAATGATTTTTTCAAATGCTTCAAATACTTCATGTCTCTCAGTTGGAGTGAAAAAAAACAGAGAGAATGTAAAAGCCAGTAAACCACTTAGTGGTGTTAAAAGGACAGCAACACACCTCTCAGCACCTTTGCTTAGGAATTCTGGACAAATCAAAAAATAATGAAGGGACAAACGATGAAAATCAGGGAAAGTTTTTTTTCTTTTTTAATATTGCTCTTATTCACTTCAGAAGTTAACAGAACAACAGGTTTTACATCAACATGCATTTTCTGAAGAAAAAAATGTATAACTCTAATATCCTGCATTAGTGACTGACTGTAATCCTCAGTAATTTACCAGAAAGTTCAAACATTTATGGACAGAGCAAAATATGAGACAAACATAGAGAGCTGAGAGGCATGAACTGCTGGCAAAAATGAAGCTGTTTTACATTCTGCCTCCATCTTTTGTTAGCCAACATGGTCCGCTTTTAGTCCCTAACATGAGAGTTGATCACAAACGCACTTAGAGGGTGCTTAATAATTGTTAAGCCCCCCCACCCCCAAAGCACTGTTATAATGGGTCTATATTACATGTTCGACAGCTTAGGTTGTCAAATGTCTAAACATCGACACCTATGCATCGAAACCTTAAAATCGTGAATGGACATTCTTTCCTCGGGAAAGAATTCACTAGGCCATCACGAAATAAAATACACTTCTGAACCCAAACATAGTTGGGGGCTTCAGCCCCACATCCACACCAACTCTGAGATTGCTCTACATTAGGGAAAGGGCAAATCCCTGATAACGGCCAAGCAAATTCTTTACCGAGGAAAGAATTTGCATATGTGGCCGATCTGCGATTTTAAACTTTCAACGCTTAGGTGTAGATTAGGCATTTGACAACCTAAGCTGTCGAACATCTAATAGGAACTTGTTATAATCCAGTGTTGTACTAAGGAAATTGTTAGCAAGTTTAAGTGTAATCTTCACACATCACTTACTACAATGGATTTTCATGCATTCTTTAGCATGAATTTCCAAAACAACTGCAGCATAAGTTATCTCTTAAATATATTAGGATTCCATTCTAAAAGTGTCATAAAAGTAGTATTTTGTAGTAAAACTCATATAATGAGGGATGGCTAAGGCTGGGGTTCCTTAACCAATGTGTGGACACTGCACATAGATTGTCAGACACCACAAAAGCAGCCATTTCCCAAATCAGACTGCTCAATACAACTTCATCATATTTGTCTGCTATTTAAATCTCCATTTAGTAATTTGAGTACATCTGTGAGTTTTAAACATATTGCCCAACTATGGCTTTTGCAGTACTAAATATGCATAAAGTATAGGATATTGTTTTGCAACCTGTAGACACACTGTCATGCAAGATTTTCATTCACGAGTTACCAAACAACATTCCACTTCAGGTATTTAAATGTGCTTTTGTTCACTGCTGGTTGTATAAATGTGTTATCACTGTCAAAGACAAATATTATAATGATTCAAAACAAGCATCTACATGGTTATTATGAAGCATCAGTGCTGGTTTTACTTTGTATAATTTCAATGCATCGGTGCTTTTAGTTGATTTCTACTTATTAGTATATACAATGGTTTAAATATCAAACATTATTTATTGCCTAAACTGTTCAGAAAATGCTCCATTGTTTAACATAACTTAAAAACACTGCATTAAACTAATTTGTAGAGATGTACTGTGTTCTCACAAAAATCCACACCATGTGCCCTGTTCTTACAGAGATGTGCTATCAGAATGTCGTCACAGCAATGATGTGACATGACATTTGTGGAAAGGCAGCATAGCAAATACATTTTGAAACAAATTAAATATGAAAGCAAGATCTCATACAGCCTTTTCTATAATAAAAATAAATGTGTATGCTGACATGACAAGCAAAAATAACCTCCTGTATCAGTGCTGGACAATCTCAAGGTAATGGCTTGAACTTTACTGTCAATGTTTCTTTGAAGTTGTGACGCTGGAAAGTGTTACTAAGAGATCTAAAGTTAGCGTACTAAGAAAGGTGTTTTCAGTACTGGTCATCCAGAGGGATGGGAATGATAACTATGTGGCATATGGTATGGAGTAGTTTTTAAGCCCTATGGAAGAAAGGACAGATTGTCCCTAGCATACCAGGACCTTCTTTCTACCAAAGATTTAGGGAAGATATCTGGAAAGATGGATGCTATAATCACCTATGAATAGAAAAAAATGATCTGTAAACAAAGACGCATCCCCCTTTATAGACAAAATAAAATGACCCCAACTTTCTGTTCCTTTGTTCAGACTATGCGATATCTCATATAATAAAGTGAAAGTGATTGGAAGTTTGGGAAAAGAAACTATGATTATTACTCATAGCATGTGCACGTGGGAGTGGAGCTAAGTCGTGGCACCTGTAGTTACTTAATATGCAAGAATCCAACAATCATTTACTTGTGGTAAATCGTGTTTTTTTTCTTTTTTTGCTCTAATTTTCTCTGACTGCTGTCTTTCAGCTGAGAGTAGATTCTTCAGTCAGTAGTGACTCTAGGAAATCAAACTAGTTGTTACAAAGGTTTTCTGGCTAATTTCTCTTTGAGCTTTGTTTTTCTCTGCAGTAAGTACACACGCTGATGTTTTTGCATAACATATTTGATGAAAAAGATTATTAATTATGATAATTAGTTATAAATATGCTTTTATTTTATTAGTAAAACAGCTTGTACAGATTGGCTTGTGAAGTGTACACATAAAGACAGAGTGTGTGCGTGTGCACGCGCGCGTGTGTGTGTGTCTGTGTGTGTGTGTGTGTGTGTGTGTGTGTGTGTGTGTGTGTGTGTGTGTGTGTGTGTGTGTGTGTGTGTGTGTGTGTGTGTGTGTGTGTGTGTGTGTGTGTGTGTGTGTGTGCATGCGTGTGTGTGTGTGTGTGTGTGTGTGTGTGTGTGTGTGTGTGTGTGTGTGTGTGTTTGTCAAAGATCATAGTATACAGAGAGTGAGGAGTATTTTACTGCTGTAACTAAAGGAGAACTGAAAATGTTTTGAACCAGTCAGCCATGTTCAGTGGGACAGTTGCAGAATGTGAAATAAATCTGAGTAGGAGACTGAGCTGTCAGCCTAGGTGATAGCAACTATACATGCAATTTTGATGGCAGTGTAAAAGATGATAACTTGAAGCTATTCAGACTACCAAATAATATTTGTCAGAAAAAAGGTGTACCTTTAGACTTACAAAAGTGATATACTCCACTGCAGCTTGTTTAGAAGCCATGTTTTTTAAATTAGGCAGCAGCAAAGGATTATCACAAATTTGAAAAACAGCTATTGCTGAACAGGCCAATAATTCCAGCATGCCAATGGAAACACAGAGACTCAGCAGTCCCAGAAGAATGGGAAATCTGGTCCCAGAACTTTTCTCTCAGAACATTGATAGTTTCTGGGTAGGAGATAGGGAAACTAACCCCGGGATTCATGAAGCTTGCACCAGGTGCAGGCATAGCATTGGCATTCTAACACCAAATATGGCTGCCGAGCGATTCAGGTACGAGCTGTTTCCACGTGCACTACCAGAGTATGCCACGCCTGCACAACTCCTGAGCCTTGTATGCTAATTACCCCATGTGCAGCAGTGTAGCATGCAAATGAAGGTATGTAGTGATTCAGGAAGTGGTGCAGGCATAGTGTAAGCAAGCAGAAATGTAAACTGTAGAAAACGGTTTACATTTTTGCAACCATAAAATCGGAGCCATGACAGCCGACCAAACACATGTATTATAATGTTAATATATGCCAATGGCTAAATATATAGCCATTGGCATAAAAAGATATGTACAAAATAACATATATAGTCGCACTATCGAGATGTGGAAGTGCAGGGCAGCGATGCGCAAAGGGTATCGCAAGGAATATATAAAAATATAGAATAAAACAACAATGAAACACATAACATGATTCCCCCATAATAATCAATGACAGGCATGCTACACCATACTCATGGCGCAAGGGTTGCTAAGGGGCAGTGACAGTGTTATGCGCAGTAGCTAGGAATTAGTAGGCAATGCCATGCAAATGAGAGGAGTAATAGTGAATCGCAGATTTCCCACTGGTGTAAAGATGCACATCACAGCATAGCATTATTACACTGAGGTGAGCCCTTGAGATAAAGATGACATCAAGAGAGGGGTGTATTGCCATTGCTGTAAGCACATTGGAGCATTGCTAAACCGGTCTGCTCCTAACTAGGCAAAGCTGCAAGATAGGGGTGTGTCGAATTGCTCATAGCTATGCTTAGCTGGGTGTACACAAAGCAACCGAGTATGCATGTGAACTGAGATGAAAACACGAGTAAACCCGGTAAACGGGTATGCGCGTCGCTCACTGCAGCTGAAACAGGAAGGATATAGGAAATAAATAAGGAAATGCTGCAGCAGTGAAATTGGAGTACATATGACTAATTAATACCTAGGAGCCTACAGTGGGCCATTGACAACAGCTAACAAGGCTGCAAGCAGCAACCTGCAGAACAGGGAAGGGGAGGGGCTGTACTGTACAGGAAACAGCAAAGTGTCAAAGCAGAACAAAGGTGATATGCAGTATATCAGCTACAAGGTACAATTCGGCATGACTGGGTAGGGAAAGTACAAAGCAAGAAAGATGGCAGGTGGATGCATGCCTGATAATGGGAGGGGATCCAGGTCTAAAAGTGAATTAAAGGGCAACAGAGTTATCAAGGCAGGCAAGTAGATCTCCACAGTAAAGTCCCCACACTTGCAATACTCATTGCAAAACCCATAATTATGACACGCAGCAGCTGGAATAGTTCATACACACCCACTTACATCAGCAGCATCCATAGCACAATACTATAAAGTGTGAAAGCACCTCACTCAGATTTGTGTATTCCCATACATTCTGCACCAGTGGTGTATACAGATGGGGAACTTTTATTATGTACATGTTAGGGGCTGCCATAGCTTTGATCCACCAGCATGTGTTGAAGACTGAAGGTGGTGTGGAGGATGATGCACACGACCACCGCAGGCACCAGAGGAGGAGGAGAGTGTTCAGACCCAGGCTAATCTACCAGGGGCTACATGATCTGGAGATAGTAGAGCATTCCAGGGTGGACAGGGACACCCTACAGCAACTTGTGGAGCTGTGCCAGCCATGCCTCAGAGCCAGAACAAATGGAGGGGAAACCATCCCAGTGGATATGAAGGAATGTGTAAACCTGAGAATACTAGCTACAGGTACCTTTCAAAGACCAACTGGGGATATCATGGGTATCTCACAGGCATCAGCATCCAGGGTACTGCACCAGTTCCTGGATGCCATGTTACCACATGTCAATGAGTACATATACTTCCGCTGAACGCAGGAGGAGTTGACCAGCAATATGCGTCTCTTCCTCCATGTGGGCAGAATATCTGGAGATACTGGGTGCAATAGACTGCACGCACATACACATCAAGTCACCACCTGGTGAGCAGGGAAGGCATTACATAAACCACAAGGGATACCCCTCCATCAACTGCCAGGTCGTGTGCAATGCCTAGGGCATTATTATGGATGTGTGTGCTGGCAGCTCTGGAAGCTATCATGACTTCCACATCTGGCATGCCTCACAGCTGTATTGGTTATTTGCCAGGGGGGACATCCCAAATGGCCACCTGGTGGGGAATGCTGGCTATGCACTGGAACCGTGGATGATGACTCCCATCAGAAATGCACACACACCCATGCAGGAATGCCATATTGAGGCACATGCACAAACCAGAATCATCATAGAGCATGTGTTTGGGATGGTGAAATCACAGTTCCATTGCTTGGATATAACTGGTGGAGCCTCACATTACTCTTCAGGCATGTGTGCCCACATCTGTATAGTGTGTGCCATGCTACACGATATGGTCCTGTGGAAACAGATGCAGCAGGGACAGAATAGTAAAGGCCCTCACAGGCCACCACCATTGCCAAGGGGCCCACAGGCACAGAGGTACTCAGACCAAGAACACCCTGAGCCAGCCTTAGTAGGCAGATGGAGGCATGCCCAGTATGCCCATGCCTTGGCAAAGAGGGAATGTAAAGCACACACACTGACAGTGTAGGCACCTAAGGACTGACACCTTTCTCCACCTGCACACACAGTAAAAATGGATGGCACACACACACAATACTACCTGTAAATTGGCATGTATAGGCAGTCTACTGTGTGCATCCAACATAGGCAGCCCTCTACTATTGCACAGACAACAGCCAGTGGCACAAGGTAAGTCAACAACTGAACAGTAAACTAAGCTATCAGCATATGCAGGTACTGTATGTATAGATTCATAGGTAGGTACTTGGCCAACTGCCAGAGGCCATTCATAAGACCAGCCAAAATGTGTCAGCATTTGCCACCCCATTGAGTCATTAATCATCCCTCTGTGGAGCAAAGCCAATTGTGGGATCCCTGGGGTACATCTACTGTTCCCCATGCACCCTTCAAGGTTTCTCTTGCAGAGTGTTAGTGAGGGGCTCTGTAAAATGTAGTTAGGGATGTTGTTCCAAAGTATGGGGAGTGTCTGTGACAGGAAGCTGTCCCTCCAGCATATTACGGTTATTGTTGTGGCACGGTCAGCTCACTACAGTGTGTGGCTCACTGTGACATGGATTCCCATAGGTGGAGCATATCCATCAAGCCAGAGTTCGACATGGCTGTGTTGGTCAGCGGAGGTCATCTCTGGGTAATCGAGATGACACTGAGTAAAGCAGGAGTTTATTCAGGCTGGCTGCATAGGCCATATGTTGGAGGCCAGTATTCTCCTTGGTGAGGTACATTCGAGGACCCCCCAGCTGTTGGACGTGTCCTCTGAGGTACATCCTACATGGATTATTTTACCCTATGATGGGACTGATGAGTGATGAGTAAAGGGGCACTATAACTCCAGTATGTCTAGATGGGAATCCTTTAGTAGTCAGATGGCCTACATAGAAGGATGTCCTAACTACTGTGGCGATATGATTGTTACAGGGGAGATCACTATCTACCTTAGTCCCCAGATACCCCATTACCTCGTCTGTATTAAAGTGGCTGCCACTCATGTGTTAATATGTGGGTGCCAATTCCACAATGGAATGACCATGCTGCTAGTGGCACTTGGCTGAAGGCCGTGTCATTGGCACCCTGTGGCGTTCTCTGTGAGGCTTCCTGAGGGATGTCCATGTCAGCTGGACTATCAGTCATGGCTCCCAGTTTGTCATCATTGCCAAACATGGTTTTCCCTAGTCCACCTGTGTTTGCCAGTACATCTGAGATGTATATGCCAAACAGTAGGGCTCCCAGGACTGAGTCCTCTGGGACACCAGTCATGACTGTTCAAGAGTTGGACCTGGAGACTGCTAGTCATACCATGTGGGTTGTGTGTGTAAGCCAGTTGGCAACCCAACCTGTGATGTATGGGTGAATGTACAGGCTGGTGTGCTTATCAATAATACCTGAGTGGGGCATGGTGTCAAAAGCCTTGGTGAGGTCCAGGTAGTATGTGTGAACCACCTCCCTTGTCATCTAATGTCTTGGTGACTGTATGTAAGATGTCAAACAGGTTCAGTAGGCATGAACTGCATCAACCAAGCTGACCTGGGTTGGGTCATGTGTCCGAAGGTTAGCAATGTCATTGTTAATGAGTGCCATGAGGATGTGAACCATACCATTGCAGACCAGGCTAGTCAGGCTTATGGGGTGGTAGTTACCATGGTCAGTTATGATTTCCCCATGATGGAGTAGAATAACTGTGGACACGTGCCATTTTATGGGCATGTAGCCTGTGGAGAGGCTGAGGTAGGAATGCATAATTAGGTGGGGGGCAGGTTGTTTTGTACAGTTTGCAAGATGCAGTCTGGGTCAACATCTGCCTCCATTGATGCTGTGTTCTGCTGTTAAAGGGGGCAATTTCCACTTGTGTGTCTTTGATGGTTGAGATACTGTACCTTTCGGGTAGTGTTGTGGGCTCTTTAGGGGGTGAAGTATGCACTGAATGTATCTGCAAGGATGTTGGTGATATCAGTAGGGTCAGCATATTTTGCGCTATATTTCACTGGCACAGTGCAAACCTGTGTGTCACCACCTAGATGCTTGACATAACCAAAGAAGGCTTTGTGGTTATCTTTCGAATCCTTGCATATTCTCTTGCTGATGTTAGCCTTGGATGATGTCATGAGAGACCTACGTATCATACTAATATTGGTCACAAATATCTGCCCTTTGTGGGATTTGCTGTGTGTCTGGAACACTGTCCTACGTCTGTAGTATAGCCTGTTTATTGCAGAGGTCCACCAGACCAGTATCCTTGTGTAGGAGGAGTGAGTCTTGGCTTACCAGCGATGGCACAATCCATACATCCATGTAGGTGCTTATAGACTGCATTTGTAAATCTGTCTGTATCTGGAACAGTGTTTCCCCTTAGTGTGGGGGCTGTGAAACCCACCACCTCTGTCACTAGTAGTGTAAATGTAGCTGTAGGAAAGGTATACACTGTGGTATCCATGGGTGGGGGAGATGCTAGGGTGTGTAAACAGTGAATAGTTCATGGTCAGATCTAACCAGTGACTGGTTAACCTCCACTGTGGTGCACCTGTTGCCCATGTTGGTGATGACCACATATAGTAGCTTCCACCCCATGTTAGAGAGGTTACCACCTGATACAGGGCATATGAAGTGATACATTCAAGGAAGTGCTGGTCCCGGAAGTGAGTATTGGAGTATGTTTCCCAGTTAATGGTATGGTAGTTTACATCGACCAATGCCAGGGTGTGTGTTAGGACTGTCGTGTTCTCCACTGTCTCTAGGTAGGTGGAGTGGAGGTACTGGGTCATGGAGGGTGATCCGTAGCAGGCCACATTCCACATTGCTGTTGTAGCTGATGTTAGCTGCACATGGATGATCACAGAGGTATCATGCTGCCCCACTAAACTGGAGGTGTAGGTATCCCTGATGAATATGGATACAGCCCCTCCATGTCTGTCAGTCCATGTTCTGTTGCTGAAATGTGTGGTATGGGTTGAAGCCTGGTAGTGCTGATGTGCTGTCAGGAGCCTTAAGACAGATTGCAGTTAATGCACAAATGCTGATGTTGTACATCCTGAGGAGTGCTGTGAGTGCATGCATGTTGTGCTTTTAACCCCAGGTGCTGAGTAGCATAAACCACATTGAATCTGCTATTGTGCTGTTTATGGAGCTAGTATTCACCTTCGGGACTATCCTAAATAAGGCAGCATGGGGGCGCCAATAGCCTTGGCCAGTATTCCAAAGTGTAAGGCAGAAACATAGGCCGGTATGGTATCATTGCATGCATGTTCCCCATCTATGCTTGTTTTTCTATCTCCCCTGTAGGTAACCTAGTGGTAAGCAATAGAAAGCCTTAACCTTATACAAGTCTTCTAGCTTCCAAAAAAGGCATTTGGAGTGACTAAGTATCAGTGTTCTGTATGTTTGTGCTGTACTCAGCTATTTCCTGACTACATTGTGAGTTCACACTGTATATTGTGATCTGAAGGTCTGTTTATTCACATATTATGGCTATGATGGCCTGCACGATAGAGGTGCACAGATAGCCTACTATCTATCTGCCCATGGACAATTAGAAGCATAGCAACAGTCTGTTGGCCTTCCCTGCACCATTGATGAAGCAACTGAACTTCTGTCAAACATAGCCAATGAAGCAATTCCAGGCAGATTTGTAGGAAGTTGCTGAAGACCGGGGTTGTGGAGGGTGATAGGGGCACTTAGTGATCTAAAGAGGGCATGTTAATGTGGCAGTTCAACACCATTCAATTCCCCTAACAGGTTTTGCAACTATCAAACTGAACAGGCTCCCCCAACCCCTGGCTGTATGGTTCTGGGACGCATGATCCCAGGGCTGTATAGTCTGTTATCCATTCACACAACAAGGTTTCTCTTGAAGTGTGTCAGTGAGGGGCTATGCCTAATGTAGTTAGGAATGTAATGTATTGTCTCACAGTATATTTGTTATATGTTGTTATGTCAAGAGTACGTGAAGCTGAGTGAGTTTGGGGGCTCCTGCCTTTGCTTAGCCTAGCTTACACATAGAAATCATCTAAATAGAAAATAGGTGGAAACAACGTTAATGTCAACAGTGTAATGGTTACAGCATCTGCATAGTATCTGTGCATTCGAGGTTACAATCCCGATAAAAGCAGGGATGTTTATTATGTGCAAAAGTATACCTTAACCACAGCTTGCATATATAGGTAGTAATTATCTGTATAATAAACATTCAAATCACCATTATAAACCCACGTGTGCAGGAGAGTACAGTGAACAGAGAATGTAATGTCATGACAGCACATAGTGAGATGTTACATCACTGACGGGTGTATATCCGGAGTAGTTAGCGGATGTGGCCGTGTTTGTGCGCACAGGTTATACGTCACAAAGTTTATTAACTGTGTTTAACCGCTGCTATAATGTCACACAAACACTGTTAAACATGCTTACAACTGCGTAAATGAGCCTTATTCTGCAGTATAAAACATGTGTTAAGCATCACAGGTGTCAAACCCTGGACCATGCACACTATAGTCATGGGACATACCACTAAGCCATCCGAGGTGTACACATGTTTCATGGTCCTGAGACTACACCTTATACCATATGCATTTCACTGTAATGATCACAAATGGGACAGTGGCCTTGTGAACATATGTACAGTATATTGTACTGTAGTTTGTGAGCCAACACATTCCAGTCTACAGATGTATTACTGTTACAAACTAATATGAAATATATATATATATATATATATATATATATATATATATATATATATATATATATATATATATATTATACAGTTACAGAAATAGCCATATATATAAGCATCTATGAACACACTTTGTGACACAGAAGCATTCCAAAGGAATCGGAGTGTACACAAAACACATGCATCTCTGATATCATAATAATTAATATTAACCTAAGTCACCATAGAAGGGGTGGTTGTTGTGTATATGAAGATCGGGGTGGGGGAGGAATGATGGGTAATGCAATCATGCATCAAATAGGGCCTGGGTCGGATGTCCAATAAGTGCACTGGAGGGGCATACATGGAGTATGGGGACAATATAAAAAGGACACAAAGCAAGAACCATACTCATTCATAATACACCCTGCCATGTCACATTGCAACACCTACTTTTACAAACATATGAACATTAACATGTATCAGACATATGTACACCAACTGATTGTCACATATGTTTTCAGTAGTGAGGAATGTCTGTAGTACAATGTATATTCTAAACACCATAACATTTGTGCATATCTGAAATGGCTTAGGGGTAAGGTCAGTGACTGTGGTGTTCTTGGGCCCGGGTTCAAGACCTGCAAGGGCTATTAGGTTACTTTGAGGGCCAGAATAAGGGCTTTTGGATGCAGGTGGATTAAAGCACTCTTAAGTAGTTGTAAACAGATTTCCACATGTTTGCGTGACGGTAAGTGGAGCTGCAACACGGTAAATGGAGAAGTACTTCACATGTTTGACCTTTGCTTAACATCACACAGACCATGGGCAAACCTGCTCACAACCGCATAATTGTGGGTTAGTCACACTTTCACTACCAGTGCCTACTCTGAGAGGTAAAATAGTAACACCTTCCAGGAGTAGAACCCACAACCATGTACTTCATCCTCCGATTAACCTAACACTAAGCTACCTGGGATGTACCTAGCCCAGCTGTGTTTGCAGACAGGTTAAAACACAAAAGGGAGGAATGTATTGAAATAGGACAACCCGCCATGTACTCAATTAAAAGTGTACGATCATATATAGATATATATATATATATATATATATATATATATATATAGAGAGAGAGAGATACATAGAGCCATGTTGATATATACAGGTCTACATATATATGTAGATATATAGATGGGTTAGAAACATCTACACATCTATGGAGGTACAGATGAGCGTATGCAATAATGCATATATCTATATACATATACATATATATAGACAGCATCCGAAGTGGTCATATCTGTGTATAACATGGACCATAGCAATCACACATTCCACCCCCCCTAAACAATATGAACATAACATATGAAGAGTATATGCCAATACGCTATTACAAATATGTCCTATGGACACATTCACCAACACAACTGCATTGACTGCAAATATCCATGACAGAATTACACAAGAATTACACAGACAGCTTTTATTTTGCAAATCTTTATTACATTACGATGTATTGCCAAAAGGATTCAAGGACTAACAGTACCTGCATGGTATACAGGAAGCATTTAATAGCACCTTAAGGAATCAGCCTGCATTTATCATAGTATTAGTCCACTAAGGGATAGGTGTTCACATAGGGAAAAAACACCCACACACATATAGACATTGTATAAAAGGGGTTCCTACACACCTGCATGTGCTATGTACAC